>NW_016936460.1:0-378 GCF_001483705.2 Eufriesea mexicana
ATGGCTATGTAACGTCCGGTTAGGTTAGGAAAGGAAAGCTTTGACGTCTGTGCTATACGCCGCATCCGGTGGACTTCTGCGCTCTTCATTGCTCCATCATGCTCTGCTTGGCTCTGGCGCGGACAGCAATTCTAGTCTCGTCACCTTACGTTCTGTTAGGCTTCGATCGGTTGGCTTGGGTAAGGACACTTTGGGTTAGGATATCTCCCACTCTTGCGCTGTAAACTGCAATAAGGTGGATTTATGCGCTCTACTGCGCACTAGCATATTCTGCTCGCCTTTGGCGAGACTGGCAATAGTAGTCTCGGCTGGTTGGGTTGAGTCAAGCTTCGATCGTCTGTGTTAGGTGTGGCTATGTTAGGTTAGGTTAACTTCGAC
>NW_016936461.1:0-13438 GCF_001483705.2 Eufriesea mexicana
GGGTTAGGCTAAGTTTGGCTGTGCCCTCTTGGTTTGGGTTAGGATTGTCTGGCTTTGACACTTCGGATATACACTTCGATTCTATGGATTTCTGCGCTCTACTCTCCACTCTTGTGCTCTGCTTGGCTGTGAGGAGGACAGCAATTGAGGTCGCGGCACGTTAGGTGGAGTTAGTTTACGTTTGATTATGTTCGAATCGGTTATGTTTGGAGAGGATAGCACTGACTATAGTGCTATAGTCTGCTGTTAGGTGGGTTTCTGCGCCATACAGTGCTATAGTATTTTAGCTTGGCTCTGGGAGGGTCGTCAATATCGTCCTCAGTACGTTTTGTTGTGCCAGGTTGCGTTCGGTTAGGTTGTGTTCGGCTAGGTTTGGCTAGGAAAGATTGTCTTCTGTGCTGTAAGGGGCTATTCTGTGGTCTTCTGTGATCTACTGTGCTCTAGCATGCCCAGCTTGGCTCACGGGAGGGCAGTAGTAGCGTTCACGGCTCGTTAGGTTGAGTTAGGCTACGTTTGGTTATGTTCCGTTCCTTTGGGTTGGGTTTGGGTAGCTTTGACTGTTCTGATGTACACTGCGATTCTATGAATTACTGCGCTCTACTCTCCACTAATGTGTCCTGTTGGGCTCTGGGGAGGCCAGCATTTGTGATCGCGGCACGCTAGGCTGAATTAGGTTACGTTTGCGTATGTTACGGATAGTAGCGTTAGGAGAGGATAGCTTCGACTTTAGCGCTGCCGTCTGTTGTTAGGTGGATTTCTGCGCCAAACAGTGCTCTAATATTTTCAGCTCGGCGTTGGGAATGCCTGCAATAGTGGTCTCGGCACGTTACGCTGAGTCCGGTTGCGTCCGGTTACGCAGAGTTACGGTAGCATCAGCTTTTGCCATGTACACGTCTGTTCGGTGGATTTATGTACTCTACTGTCTTCCAGTATGTCCTGCAAGGCTCTGATGAGGGCTGAAATAGCGTTCTCAGCACGTTAGGTTGAGATAGACTAGGTTCGGTTATTTTCTGTTTGTTCGGGTTAGGTTTGGGTAGCTCCGGTTTCTCTGAAACGCACTGCGGTTCTATGGATTTCTGCGTTCTACTCTACACTAATGTACACTGCAAGCTTCTGGGGAGGCCAGAAATGGTCTTCGCGGCATGTTAGGTTCAGTATGGTACGTTTGGTTAGGTTACGGTTGGCAAGGTTAGGAGAGGATAGCTTTGACTTTAGTGCTACAGTCTGCTATTAGGTTGATTTCTGTGCCCTATAATGCTCTAATATTTTCAGCTTCTCTCTGTGAATGCCAGCAATAGTGGCATCGGCAGGTTGTGTTGTGTCTGGCTACGTTTGCTAAGGTCAAAATTGGTTAGGTTAGGACGGTGTAGCTTTGACTTTTGTGTTTTACACTGCTGTTCGGTGGATTTCTGCCCTCCACATAAACCTACTATATCCTGCTCGAATATGGGGAGGCCAGTAATAGCCGTCTCGGCTCGTCAGGTTGCGTTATGCTACGCTTGGCTATGTTCCGTTAGCCTTGGGTAGGTTTGGGTTGCTCCGACTTTTCTGCTATACTCTGCGATTCTATGGACTTCTGCGCTCTACTCTCCCCTATTATGCTCTGCTTGGCTCTGTGGAGGCTAGCAATACTGGTCGTGGCACGTTAGGTGGAGTCAGGTTACGTTCGGTTACGCTACGTTTGGTCAGCTTAGGACAGAATGGCTTTGACTCTAGTGCTTTTCACTGCAATGCGTGGTATTTCTACGCTCTGCTGTGCTCTAGTACATACTGCTTCCATCTGTCGAGACCAGCAATAGTGGTCTCGTCAAGTTAGCTTGTGGTATGTTACATTTTGAAAAGTCATGTTCGGCTGGGTTCGGAGGATTTTTGTGGTCCACTGTGCTCTGCTGCATTCTGCTTTGCTCCGGGGAGGCCAGAAGCAGTGGTCGTGGCACGTCATGTTGGGTTTTGCTGAATTTGGTTAGATCTATGAGGATGCCAGCCATATTGGCCTCGGCACGTAATGTTAAGTTATGTTCCGCTCTGCACTTCTCTATTCTGCTCTTCTTGGCACTGTGGAGGCCAGCAATGCTGGGCGTTGCAGGTTAGGCTGCGTTAGGTTAAGTTTGGTTGGGTTATTTTAGGATAGCACTGACTTATGTGCTCAAAATTGATATTGTACGGACATGTGTGCTCTGCTGTGCTCCATCATATTCTGGTTGTCTCCGGGGATGCCAGCGATAGTGGTCGCGAGATTTTAGGTTCAGTTATTCTACGTTTGGTCAGGTCAGGTTAGGTCTGGTTAGGTGAACTTATCTTTGACTTTTGAGCTACACATTGCTCTTTGATTGCTTTCTGCGCTCTACTGTGCTCTATTATACCCTGCTCGAATCTAGGGGTGCCAGCATTAGTGGTCGCGGCACGGTAGGTTTTGCTAGGTTACGTTTGGTAGCACTACTATTGGTTAGGTGAGGAGAGGGTAGCTGTGACTTCTCTGCTAAACGCGGCTATTTGTTCGGTTCCTACTCTTTACGTTGCCCTACAATACTTCGCTCGGCTCTGGGGAGATCATCAATTGCGGTCGTGGCACGATAGGTTGCGTAAAGTTACGTTTGTTTAGGCTAAGATAGGTTACTGTTGTTTAGGACGACTTTGGCTTTTGTGTTATACACTGTCATTCGGTGGACTTCTGCGCCCTACTGTGTTTAATTGTGTCCTGTTTGGCTCCGGGGAGGCCAGCAGTAGGGGACCCGGCTCGTTAGGCTTGGTTAGTCTACATGTGTTCAGGTCAGTGTAGGACAGGTTAGGATAGGTTTTCCTGGACTTTTGGGCTATAAAGTGCTATTTGGGGTATTTATTCGCTCTACTGTGCAGTAGTGTAATGTGCCTGTCTCTGAGGTTGCCAGCGATATCGGTCTTGTCACGTTAGGTTAATTTACGCTACGATGGTTCATGTTACGTTTAGATAGGTTAGGATAGGAAAGAGATGGCTTGTGTGCTATACATTGCTAATGGGTGGATTTTCATGACCTACACATCTCTGCTATAATCTGCAGGACTCAGGGGAGAGCAGGAATAGCGGTCGTGGCATGATAGGTTGAGTTATGTTACGTTTGGTTAGTATGGTTTTGTGTTGTACACTGCTGTTCAGTGGATTTTAGCACTCTACTGTGATCTAATGTGTTCTGCTTAGCTCTGGGGGACCAGCAATGGAGGCCTCGGCAAAGTAGGCTTAGATACTCTACGTTCCATTAGGTTAAATTATGTCAAGTTAGGTCAGGGTGTCTTTGACTTTTGAGCAATACACTGCGATATGGTGGCTTTCTGCGCTCTGCTGTAATCTAGAATGCTCTGTTTGGATCTGGGGATGCCAGTACTAGTGGCCTCAGCAGTTTAGGCCAAGTTAGGCTGCGTTTGGATATATTACGTCTGGATAGGTCAGGACAGGATAGAGGTGACTTTTGTGCTATAGACTGCTTTTCGTTGGAATTCTGCGCTCTACTGTGCTCTACGGTACTCCGCTCTCCTCAGGGGCGGCCAGTGATCTCCGAACGTTATGTTGAGTCAGGCTACGATTAGGTAGGTAATATTGGTGTGGATTAGGCTTGGATTGCTTTCACTTTCGTGGTATAAACTGCTTTTCGGTGGACTTCGGCGCTTAACTGTGCTCTAGTATGTCCTGCTTGGCTCCGGATAGGCCAGCAATAGTGGCCTCCGCACGCCGGGTGGCGTCAGCTTGCGCTTGGCTTCTCTAGGTTCGGATAGGCTTGGTCAGGATATCCCTGACTTTTGGGATATGCTCTGCCATCCGGTCAATTTCTGTGCACTGCATTGCTTTACAGACACCGGCTTGTCCCTGGGGATTCCAGCATCCGAGGACGTGGCTTGCCATTTTGGGCTTGGTAACGTCTGGTCAGGATAGTCTGGGTTACGTTTGCTCGGGGTGGCTTTGACTTTTGTGCTATAAACTGCTATTCGGTTCATTCCTGCGTTCTACTGTCCTCTAGTATGCTCTGGTTGGCGATGTGGATGCCAGCAATGGTGGTCTCAGCACGTTGAATTGAATTATGTTACGTAAAGAAACAGCGACCGCCATTGCTGTCGTCCGCAGGAACAAGCGGCGTATGACAGTGTAGAGTGGAGGGAAGATGTACATAAATTATCAATGTTTGGCACAAAAGTCAAAGCTATCCTGAACCAGCGCAACCTAACCAAGCATAACCACACGCAGTCTAACTAAATCTAACGTGCCGCGACCAGTATTCCCGTCTTCCACAGAGCCAACCAGAATATACTAGAGCACAGTAGAGCGCAGAAATCCGCTGTACTGCAGTGTAATGCACGAAAGTCGTAACTTACCCCGTCTAACGTAACCAATCCTAACGTAGCCAAACGTAATGTAACTCAACCTAACGAGACTCGACGACTATTACTGGCCTGTGCGGAGACAAACAGCACAAGTCAGAGGAGTGTAGAGAGCAGAAATCCATAGGATCGCAGTGTATAGCAGAAAAGTCAGAGCTATACAAACATAACTAAGACAATTGTAGCCTTACCAAGCGAAGTATGTATCAAAATTGCGATACGCGAACACTATTCGTGGCCCCCACAGGGCCAAGTAAAATACGGTAGAGCTCAGTCGAGCGCAGAATTCCACAGGAAAACAATGTATACCACGAAATTGAAAGCAATTCTAACCTAACAAAGACAAGCTTCACCTAACCAAACGTAGCCTAACTCAACCTTTCGCGCCACGACCCCTATTGCTGGCTTCCCCAGAGTCGGGCAGAGTATAGTGGTGCAACGTAGAGCGCAGAAATCCACCGAATAGCAGTGTATTGCTCAAAAGTCAAAGCTACTCTGTCCTAGCGTAATAAAACGTAATAAAATCAAACGTATCCTAACTTAACCTAATTAGGAAAGACCGCTAATGCTTTAATCCCCAGAGCCAAGCGAAATATGCTGTAGCACAGTAGTGCGCAGGGAGCCAATAAATAGCAGCGTATAGCACAAAAGCCAAATACCTCGTAGCCTAACCTGTCCTGACATAACCAAGTCAAACGAGGACTAACAAAGCCTAACGAACCGGAACAATATCTCTGGCCTCCGCAGAGCCAGGGATAGCATGCTAGAGCACAGTAGTGCTCGGAAATTCAACGAGCAGCAGTGTATAGCACAAAAGTCAGAGCCGTCACAACCAAACCTAACCAAACCTAGTCTAGACGAACGAAACCTTTCTCAATCTAACGTGTCAAGACCACTATTGCCAACCTCCCGAGAGGCAAGCAGAATATACTAGTTCACAGTAGGGCGCAGAAAATTGCCGCATTGCTCCGAAAGGCACAAGTGCCAAAGGTAAATAAACTTAACCAGGCCAAACCAAACATAATACAACATAGCCTTACCCAACGATACGTGCCGAGACCACCATTTATGGCGTTTGCGGAGCCAAGCTTAACATACTCGAGCAAAGTAGACAGCAGGAATCCACCGGATACCAGCGAATAGCACATAAGTCTAAGCTACCCTCTAAAAACATAACCAACCGTAAAATAACAAACGGTAACATAGCACAGCCTATGGAACTGCGAATGCTATTGCTGGCCTTCCCAGAGTCGAGCAGAGCATAGTAGAGGGCAGAAACCAATCGAATATCAATGCATACCACGAAAGTGAAAGCAATCGAAACTCAACTCATACTAATACAGCGTGGCCAAACGTAGCATAAATCGAACTAGCTCGCCGAGACCAAAATTACTGGCTTCCGCGAGCCGAGCAGAGTGTAGTAGGGCAATGTAAAGCGTAGGAGTCAACCGAATAGCAGTTTATGCCACGAAAGTCAAACCTATCCAGACCTAACCCAAACGAAGAGTAAACTAACCATACGAAACCAACCTCGACCTAACGTGCAGAGAGCACAATTGCTGACCTCCCCATTGCCAAGCAGGGCATATTACAATAGGTTATAGCGCAGCGGTCCATGGAATGGCAGCGTATTGCACGAAAGCCAAAGGCCCCCTAACCTAACCCAAGCAAACCCAACTTGACCAAACGTATCCTAGACCAACCTAACGCGCCGCCGACACTAGTTCAAGCATTCCCAGATAAAAGCAGGGAACACAAGATCAGAGTAAATCGCAGAAATCCACCGAATAGCAGCGTATAGCACAGAAGTCAATGCTATCCTATCCTAACCTAACCAAACATAACCAAACCAAACGTAGCATAACTCAAACTAACGTGCCGAGACTACTATTGCTGGCCTCCCCAGCACAAATCAGAGCATATTGGAGCACAGTAGAACGCAGAAATCCACCGAAAGCAGCGCATACCACGAAAGCCAAAGCAGTCCTATCCTAACCTAACCAAACGTAACATGAACGGACGTAGCGTAACCCAAGCTGACGTCACACGACCGCTATTGCTAGCCCCGCGAGAGCTAAGCGGAGTAGAGCAGAGCAATGCATTACGCTGAAATCGCCCGAATATCAGAGTATAGCAACAGGTAAAGGGAATGCTGACCTAACCTATTCTAACCTTGCCAAGCGAAGCGTATCGTAACTAAACCTAGCATGCCGGGATCACTGTTGCTGGACTCACCAGAGCCAAGCAGAATATATTAGGGCACAGTAGAGCGCAGAAGTCCACCGGACAGCAGTTTATGCCACGTAAATCAAAGCACTGTGAACCTAACCCAAACCTGCGTAACCTAAACAAACGTAGCATAACACAAACTAGCATGCCGAGACCGCAATTGCTGTCCTCCCGAGAGTCGAGCAGAGTATAGTAGAGCAACGGGGAGGACAGAAATCTACCGAATAGCAGAGTATAGCACAAAAGTCAAAGTTATCCTACCCTAACAAAGCCAAACGTAACATAACTCAACCTAACGTGCCGAGAGCACTATTGCCGGCCTCCCCAACGCCAAGCAGAGCATATTAGAGGAGAGCACAGCGCGGAAGTCCACAGAATATCAGTGTGTAGCACAAAAGTCAATGCTATCCTGACCTAACACATCGCAGCCTAACCTAGTCAAACGTAATCTAACCCATCCTAAATTGCGGCGAACACAATTTCTGGCCTCCCCATCGCCAAGCACAGAATATTATATCACAGTAGAACGCAGAAACCCTACGAATAGCAGTACAGAGCACAAAAGTCAAAGCCGTCCTAACTAAACCGTTCCTAACCTAACATAACTAATCGTGGGATATCTAAACCTCACTTCCACGACTGCCACGGCTGGCGTCCCCAGAGTCGAGTAGAGTATAGTAGAGTAACGAAGAGCGCAGAAATCATCCGAACGGCAGTGTATAGCACAAAAGTCAAAGTTATCCTATCCTAGCCCAAACAAGCGTAACATACTCGAATGTAACCTAACACTACCTAACGTGCCTAGACCAATATTTCTGACCTCCCCGTCGCCAAGCAGAATGCATTGGTGGAGAATGGAGCAGAAAAGTTAATAGAATGGCAGTGTATTGCTGAAAACTCAAAGCTATTCAGACCTAACCAATGCCAACGTAACATAGCCAAACAAAACCTAATACAACCTAACCTGCCGCGGCCACTATTTCTGTCCTCACCAGAGCAGATTAGAGTATACTATATCACAGTGGAGCGCAGAAATTCACTGAGCAGCCGCGTACATCACAAATGTGAAAGGTGTTATGTCTTAACGGAATCAAACATAACATAACCGATCGATACCTAACTACACCAAACGTGGGTAGACCACTATTGCTGAAACCACCAGGGCCAACCAGAATAAAATAGAGCACAGTAGAGCGCCAAACACCACCGCAATTCAGTGTGAAGCACAAACGTCAGATATAACCAAACCTAACCTGTCCTAACCTAGCCTAACCTGACCCAAATTAACCTAACCAACCGTTGCCTAACTCAACGTAACGTGCCGAAACCACAATTGTTCCCTTTCCCAGAGTCAATCTGAAAATATTAGAGCAGAGTGGAGCGCACGAATCCACAGAATGGCCGTGTTTAGGACAAATGTCAAACCTATACGCTCCTAACGTAGCCAATCGTAACATGCACGAAAGTAACCTATTCCAACCTAACGTGCCGCAACCGCTATTGTTGGACTCCCCGTCGCCAAGCAGAACATGTTAGAGGAGAGTAGATCGCAGAAGTCCAAAGAATGGCCATGTACGGCAGAAAGGACAAAGCTACCCTAACCTAACACAGACGAACCAAACCTAATCAAAAGTAACCTAACTCAACATAATATGCCGCGGCCTCCATTGCTTGGCTCCAGAGATCCAAGCAGATTAGGGTAGATCACAGTAGATGGAAGGGATCCACCGATTGAGACTGTATCGCACAAAAGTCGGGGCTACCCTAAGCAAACCTCACCGAACCTAACCAAGCCAAACGTAACATAACCGCACCTAACATGCCTGGACCACAGTTGCTGGCCTCCCAAGAGTCAAGCAGGACATATTGGAGCACAGAATGCTCATGTTCACAGAAGAGCCGTGCATAGCACAAAAGTCAAAGCTATCTTATCATAACCTGACCAAACGTAACATAACCGAACGAACATAACTTCACCTAATGTGCATACACCACTATTTCTGACCTCCTCAGGCAGAGGCACAACATATTAGAGCCCTGTAGAGGACAGAATTGCTCCGAATAGCAGTGTATCGAACAAGAATTAAAGCCAGCCTTTCCTAACCTAACAAACCGTATCTTAACATAAAGTAACGTAATTCAACACAACGTGACGCGATCACTTCTGCTTACATCCCCAGAACCAAGCAGAATATAGTAGACCACTGTAGATCACAGAAATCCGGCGAACAACAGTGTTTAGCACGTGAGTCAAAGCTATTCTAACCAAATTTAACCTAACATAACTTAACCAAACGTAACTAAACTCAACCTGACGTGCTAAGATCACTATTGCTCGAGTCCCCAGAGTCGAGCAGAGTATAGTAGTGCAATGTAGAGCACTGGAATCCGCCGAACAGTAGTGTACAGCACAAGAGTCAAAGAAATCCTAACCGAACCTCCCTACACTAACCTAACGAAACATAGCCTAACTAAACCTAGCGTACCGGGATCAACATTACGGGATACTCCAGATCAAGGCAGGACATATTAGAGCACATTAGAGCCTAGATATCCACAGTATAGCAGTGTACAGCGCAAAAGACGGAGTAGCCTTTCCTAACCTTACCGAGCGTAACATAACCGAACGTAGCATAGCTCAAAATAACGCGCCAAGACCACCATTGCTGGACTCCCCAGATCCATGCAGAACATACTAGAGCACACTGGAGCGCAGAAGTCCACCGAATGGCAGTGTAAAGCACAAAAGTCAAACATATCCCATCCTTATGATTCCAGTCTTGACATAACCAAACGTAACATAACTCAACCTAACGTTCCGCGACCACCATTGCTGGCCTCCCCACTGCTGAGCAGAATATATTAGAGCACAGTACAGCGCAGAAATCCACCGAATAGCAGTTTACAGCACGAATGTCAGAGATAACCTGGCCAAGCATAACCCACTCTAACCTAACCTAACGTAGCATATCTTAGCCTAACCTGCCCAGACCACTATTGCTGGCCAGCACAGAGCCGAGCAGATAATATTAGAGCACAGCAGAGTGCCGAAATCCACCGGCTATCAGTTTATAGGACAAAAGTCGAAACTGCCCTATCCTAACCTAACCAAGCGTAACGATACCGAACGTAACATAACTCAACCTTACACGAAGAGACATCTATTGCTGTCCTCCTTAGAGGATTGCCATCGAATGGCAATGTAGGGCACTAAAGTCAAAGCAATCCTGTCCTAACCTAACAAAACGTAGCTTATGCAATCGTAACTTATCTCAACTTATCGTGGCAAGACTGCCATTGCTGGCCTCTCCACAGCCAAGCGGAATACATTAGAGCACATTAGTGCACACAAATCAAACGCATTGCAGTGTATAGAACAATAGGCGGGGATAACCGATCCCTACTTGTCCTAACCTGTGCTAAACAAACGTAGCCTAACTAAACATAACGTGCCGAGACCGTCAAAGCTAGCCTCCCCAGAGACAAGCAGAATATAGTAGAGCATAGAAGAGCGCAGAAATCCACCGACTAACAGTGTATGGTCAGAAGGTCGAAGCTATCCTGACCGAACTTAACCAAGCAAAGCCTAACCAAACGTAACATGACACAACCTAACGTGCCGGGGCCACCATTGCTGGCCTCCCCAGAGTTAAGCACAAAATATTAGTGCACAGTAGAGTGCAGATGTGTACCGAACAGAAGTGTATAGCACAAAGGTCAAAACTATCCTATCCTAACCTGGCTGAGCGTAACGTAACCTAACGTAACATAACTCAACCTAACGTGACGAGACCTCTATCGCAGAGTATAGCAAAGGAGTCTAAGGTACTCGAACCTACCCGGTACTAACATAGCCAAGCCAAACGTAACCTAACCCAACGTAACGTGCCGCGAACACTATCGATGGTCTTGCCGTTGCCAAGCAGAATATTGAAGAGCACAGCAGATTTCAAATATTGATCGAATAACGGTGTACATTAGGAAGGACAAATCTATCCCCACCGAACCAAGCATAACATAAGCTAACCAAAAGTAGCATAAAGAAATCTAACGTGCCGAGACCACTAACGCTGGCCTCTCCAGAACCAAGCGTAACGTAATAGAGCACAGTACAGTGCAGAAATCCACCGCAATGCAGTGTGTAGCACAAGAGTGGAAGATATTCTAACCTAACCGGCGCCAACCTAACCTAACCAAACGAAGACCGGAACAACGTAACGTGCCGCGACCACTATTGCTAGGCTCCCCGTAACCAAGCACCATATAGTAGAGCGCAGTAGGGCACAGAATTCCATCGATTGTCAGTGTACAACACGAAAGTTAACGGTACCCAAACTAAACTTCACCCATCCTAACCTAACCGAACGTCACATAGCAAAACCTGACGAGACACGACCACTATACCTGGCCTCACGGGAGCCAAGCAGGATGTAGCATAGCAGTTTAGAGTGAAGAAGTCGAGAGTGTAGCAGTGTATAACTCGGAAGTCAAAGATGTTCTAACCATACTCAACCCAACCTAACCAAACCAATCGTAACATACCCTAACCTAACGTGCCGAGAGCATTATTGCTGGCCATCCCTGAGTCAAGGATAATATAATAGGTCACAGTATAGTGCTGAAATCAAACGCATTGCAGTCTACAGCACAAAAGTCGAAGATAACCCAACCTAACTTTACGTAACCTAACCTAACCTAACATGGCATAACTCAACAAAATGTGCCGAGACTAATATTGCTGACCTTCCAAAGGCAAGCGGAAATTAATAGAGCATAGTACAGGGCAGAAATCCAACGAATAGCTGTGTATAGCATGAAAGTCCAAGCTATCCCCTCTTAACCGAACCAATCGTAGCATAACAGAGCGTAGCGTGCCTAGGCAACTATTGCTGACCACACTATCGCCAAGGAAAATGCATTAGAGGAGAGAAGGGTGCCGAGGTCCACAGGATTGCTGTGCATTGCAGAAGAGTAAAAGCTATTCTAACTGTACCCAAACTAACCTAACCTATCCAAACGTAACATAGCTCAACCTAACGTGCAGAGGCAACTATTGCTGGTGTCCCCGGAGCAACGCGGAGGATGTTGGGGCACAGTAGATCGCAGAAATCTGCCGAATAGGAGCGTGCAGCTCAAAGTCAAAGCTATCCTGTCCAATCCTGACCAGCCGTAACACAATGAAACGTAACTAAACAAAATCTAACGCGCCGCGAACGTCACTGCTGCCCTCCGCAAAGCCGAACAGATCGTATTACAGGAGACTAGAGCACAGGAATCCAAATAATAGCAGCGCATACCAGAGAAGTCAAAGCTAACCGAACCTAACCCAAACAAATATAACCTAACCAAACATAGCCCGACTCAGCAAGACGTACCGCTACCAATATTACTGGCTTCCACAGTGCAAAGCAGAATAGACTATAGCACAGTACAGCGCAGAAATGCACCGAATAGCATAGTGAAGCAAAGAAGTCAAAGCTACCCAGTTATAGCATAACAAATCGTACCATAACCAAGCGTAACATAACTAAACCTAACAAGCCGCGACCACTATTGCTGGCCTCCCAAAAGCTTACCAGAACATATGAGAGGTTAGTCAAGTGCAAAAATCCACGGAATAGGATTTTATAGCAGAAAAGTCATAGCTATACACACCAAACCCGCAACAACATAACCTAACCAAACGCGGCCTGACCCAACATCACGAGCCGAGAACACTATTGCTCGCCTCCCCAGAGCCCAGCAGAACATACTATGGCAAAGCAGAACGCAGAAGTCTACCGACCACCTGTGCGTAGCACAAAAGTCGAAGCTATCCTGTCCTAACATAACCAATCGTCACATAATCGAACGTAATATAACTCGCGCCAACGTGCCTGGTCCATCGCCTCCGGCCGCCGCGAGGGCCAACCTACCCCATACTAACATAATCTAACCAAACATAGCACAATCCAAAATAACGCACCGCGACACCTGTTGCTGGCCTCCCCAGGGCGGAGCAGAATGTCGCACAGCAGAGTAGAGCGCAGAAGTACACCGAAAGTAATGTACAGCACAAAAGCCAAAGATATCCTATCCCTACCTAACCAATCGTAACGTATGAAAGCGTAACATAAGTCAAACCAACGTGCCGAGACAACCGCTGCTTGCCTCCCAATAGCCAGGCAGAACAGGCCGGAGCACAGTATGTCACAGAATTCCACTGCATTGAAGAGTATAGCACAGACGTCGATGATAACCTTACATAACCTGACCAATCCCAACATATCCAAGCGCAGCATAATGCATTATAACGTGCCGACGCCAAAATTCATGGGCTATACAGATCCAAGCAGAACATGCTAAAGTAGAGTACAGCGCAGAAATGCACCGAATAACAGAGTGTAGCAAAAAAGCCAGAACTACCCTGTCCTGACATAACAAATCGTATCATAAACAAACGTAACATAACTAAACCTAACGTGCTGCGATCACTGTTGCTGGCCTCCCAAGTGCCGAACAGAGCACACTGGAGGAGAGTGGAGCGCAGAAATCCACACAATCGCAGTGTATAACGGAAAAGTCGTAGCAATCCAAACCTAACCGACACCGACATAACATAGCCAAACGTAGACTGTCCCAACGTCACGGGCCGAGAACACTATTGTTCGCCTCTCCAGAGCCCGGCAGAATATAATAGGGCACAGCAGAACGCAAAAATCCAGCAAAAAGCAGTGTATAGCATGGAAGACGAAGCTATCCTTATCAGCTTACCGAACGTAGCCAAACCTATCCAAACCGAACGTAACACAGCTAGACATAACGTGCCGAGACCATTATTCCTGGACACTCCAGTACCAAGGAGAAAACATTAGAGCACCTT
>NW_016936462.1:0-535 GCF_001483705.2 Eufriesea mexicana
CATACACCCATACACTCAACCATACATTCATCCATACAAGCATCCATACATACATCCATACATGGATACATTCATACATCCGTGAATCCATACATCCATGCATCCATACATCCGTACATCAGTTCATCCATACCTCAATCCATCGATACATCCATCCATCCATCCAACCATTGATACATACATACATCCATTCATACATCCATCTTTACATACATCCATCCATCCATACATCCACCCATCCATACATCCATCGAACCATACATCCATCCATCCATACAAGTACTAATCCATACACCCATCGATCCATACATCTATCCATCCATACATCCACATCCCATCCGTACATTAATACATCCACACATCCATAAATCCGTCCATCTATACATCCCTACAACCATACATACATCCATACATACATCCATTGATACATCCATACATACATCCATACATACATGCAACCATACATCCATCCACTGATACATCCAGCCATCCATACATCCATACGGATGAACATCCATACATCCATACATCCGTA
>NW_016936462.1:1373-2297 GCF_001483705.2 Eufriesea mexicana
CCATCCATCCATACATCCACCCATACATACATCCATCGAACCATACATCCATTCATCCATACTAGCACCCATCCATACATCCATCGATCCATACATCTATCCATCCATACATCCATCCATCCATACATTCATACATCCACACATCCATAAATCCATCCATCCATACATCCATACAACCATACATACATCCATACATACATCGATACATACATCCATACATCCATCCGTCCATACATCCATCCACTCACATATCCAGCCATCCATACATCCATACATATATAGATCCAAACATCCATACATATATAGTTCCATACATCCATACATCCGTAAACCCATACGTTCATACATTCACACATACATACATCCATACATCCATACATCCACACATACATCTATACACACGTCCGTACATACGTCCATCCATCCACGAATCCATAAATCCATGCACCCACCAATCCATAAATCCATCCAATCATAGATCCATCCATCCATACATTCATACCTCCATACACCTGTCCATCCGCACATCCATACATTCATACGTCCACCCATCCATACGTCCATCGATCCATACATCTATCCATCCATACAACCATCCACCAATCCATTCATCCATACATACATACAAACATACATCAATGCATCCGTACATTCATCCATGCATCCATACACCCGTACATCCATAAATTTGTACACCCATACGTCCATACATCCATATATTCATTCATCCATACATGCATACATCCATACATTCATACATACACCCATCCATACATGCATACATCCATACATCCACTCATCCACAGAACCATACATCCATAAATCCATACATCCGTACATATATACTTCCATACATTCATACATACGTACATCCGTCCATCCATTCCTCAATCCATCTATTCATCCATCCATCCACACAACCAT
>NW_016936463.1:0-299 GCF_001483705.2 Eufriesea mexicana
ATGTGCGGATGTGTCTATTCATGTATGTATGGGTGAGTGTATGGAATTGTGTATGGATGTATGTTTGGATGTATGTATGGATGGATGTATGTATGGATGGATGAATGTATGCGTGTATGTATGGATATGTGTATTGATGTGTGTATGGATGCATGGTAGGATGGATGGACTTGTGGGTGGAAGTATGGATGGAAGGATGTATGGATTGATGGATGTATGGATGTGGGGGTGTCTGAATGGATGGATGTATGCAAGGATGGATGGATGGATGGATGGATGTATGGATGTATGTATGGATG
>NW_016936464.1:0-231 GCF_001483705.2 Eufriesea mexicana
AAGGCGGATAGATACTATTTGCGTGCTATAGGCATTGCAATGCAATTCTATCTTCGTGGAAGTCCAATTTTGTTGACATCTTCCACTAATTTCGTGGTGAGCTAACTTCCTTGCATAGGTAAGGAGGAAAGATTCTTTTGGCGTGCTATAGGCTTTACAATGCTATAGAATCTAGCTGGAAAGTTCAATATTATTGACAATTTCGTCTATTATCGTAGTGAGCTACCTTTC
>NW_016936464.1:334-822 GCF_001483705.2 Eufriesea mexicana
CGGCTAATATCGTGGTGAGATGACATTCTCGCATAAAAAAGGATGAATGATTCTATTGCCTTGCTATGGCCTACGCAATGCTGTAGATTCTGGTTGGAAAATTCAATCTTATTGATATTTTAGGCTAATATTGTGGTGAGTTAGCTTTCTCGCATTAATAAGGAGGAAGGATTACATTGGCGTTCTATATCCTTTGCAATGCTATAGAATCTTGCTGGAAAGTTCAATATTACTGACATTTTCGACTATTATCGTGGTGAGATAACATTCTCGCATATATAGGTAGGATATACTCTATTGACGTGCTATAGTGATTGCAATGCAATAGAATCTTCATGGAAAATTCAATTTTATTGACATTTTCGGCTAATACGGTGGTGAGATAACTTTCTCGTATATATAAGTAGCATAGATACTATTGGCGAGCTATAGGCATTGCAATGCAATAGAATCTTCATGGAAAATTCAATTTTATTGACATTTTCAAC
>NW_016936465.1:0-395 GCF_001483705.2 Eufriesea mexicana
AATGTAGTAGAGCACGGTGGAGCGCAAAAATACGGCGAATAACAGTTTGCGGCGGGAAAGTCATTGCTATATTGGACGAACGTAGCACAGCCTAACCAAACGAAACGTAACCGCACTCAGCCTAACGTGCCGAGACCTCCATTGCTGGCTTCGCCAGAGCCAAACAGAAAACATTAGGGCACAGTGGTGCGCAGAAATCCACCGCATTGCAGCGTATAGCACAAAAGTCGAAGATATCCTAACATAAACTGACCTAGCCCATCCGATCCTAACGTAGCCTATCTCATCATATGGTGCCGAGACCACAACTGCTGGCTTCCGCAGATCCAAACAGAACACCCTAGCGCACGGTAGAGCGCAGCAATGCTCCCAATAACAGTTTGTGTCAAAGAAGT
>NW_016936466.1:0-977 GCF_001483705.2 Eufriesea mexicana
CCATAGAATCGCAGTGCACAGAACAATAGCCGCAGCCACCCAATCCTAACGTAGCCAAACGTAGCATAGCCAAACATAGCTTAACTCAACGTATCCACGGAGAAAGGCACAGCATATTACAGGATATAAATCCACCGCATAGGATTGTAAGGCACAAAAGTAGAGACTACCGTGTCCTAACCACACCAAACGTAGCATTGCCAAACGTAGCGTAACGCAACCTATTGTGCCGAGACCATCTTTTCTGGCCACCCCAGAGCCAAGAAGTAAATATTAAAGCGCACTACAGGGCAGAAATCGATCTAATGTCAGTGTGTGGCATAAGAGTCTAAGCTACTCTCTCCTAACATGACCAAACGTGTCATAAGCAAGCAAAACTAAACCAAACGCGCCGAGACCACTATTGCGGGTCTTCAAAGAGAGAAGCAGAATATACAACAGCACAGCAGAGCCCATGGGTCCACGGCATTGCAGTGTATAGTTCAATACTGCGCACGCAGTCCTTTGCTGACCTCACCTAACCTATACAAACGTGGTATAGAAGAACATATCGTGTCGCGACCACTGCTGCTGGTATCCCCAGAGCTAAGCAGAATATAGTAGAGCACCGTAGATCACAGGAGTCCACCGAAGAGCAGTGTGCAACGTGAAAGTTGGAGCTGTCCTGACCAAGCGGAGCGTACCCTGTGTTTGTCAAGTATAACCTAACACAACCTAATGTGCCACGACCTCCATTGCTCGCTCCCAAGAGCCTAGTAGATTGTAGTAGAGCAATGTAGAGCTCATGAACTCTCCGAAAAGGGGTGTATTGCACGAAAGTCAAAGCCACCTTGACCATACAACCTAACCTAACCCAACCAAAGACAACCTACCAAATTCCAACGTGCCACGACCACTATTGCTCGCCGCCCAATAGACGAGCGGACTATAGTAGAGCAACGTAGAGCACGTCGGATCACCGAATAGCAGTGTATAGC
>NW_016936467.1:0-683 GCF_001483705.2 Eufriesea mexicana
CTGACCCAACCTAACGCGCCGCGGCCACTAATTCAAGCATTCTCAGGTCAAAGCTGGGAATATCAGATGACAGAAGAGCGCAGAAATCCACCCAATAGCAGTGTAAGGCAGAAAAGTCAAAGCTACCATCTCCTAACCTAACCAAACGCAACAAAAACAAACGTATCCTAACACGACCTAAATTGCCGAGACCACTATTGCTGAGCCCCAGAGCAAATCAGAACATACTAGAGAACAGGGGAGCGCTGATGTGCGCCGCAATGATGTGCAAGGCACTAAAGTCAAAGCTAGTCTAAGCCTAGCCAAACCTAACCAAGCCAGACGCAACATAACTCAACCCAACGTTCCGAGAGCACTATTCCTGTCGTCCATAGAGACAAGCGCAGTGCGATAGAGCACAGAAGAGGGCAGAGATCCACCGAATATCCACCGAATAGCAGTGTATAGCACAGAAGTCGGAACCGTCCTTACCAAACTTAGCCTCACATATACTAAGCAAGGGTAACATTACACAACAGAACGTGCCGCGACGCTATTACTGGCCTCCCCAGAGACAAGCAGATGCTTGTAGAGCAATGCATTGCACAGATATCGATCGAATAGCAGTGTACAGCACAAAAGTCAAAGCGAATCTAACCAAGTATATCGGAAACCTGGCAATGCCCTGCGAAACCTAACTCAAA
>NW_016936468.1:0-277 GCF_001483705.2 Eufriesea mexicana
AATCCTTCCTACTTACATGTGCAAGGAAGTTAGCACACCACGAAATTAGTCGAAAATGTCAATCAAATTGGATTTACCAGGAAGATTCTATTGCATTGCAATGTCTATAGCACGCCAATAGAATCTTTCCTCCTCACTTATGCAAGGTAGTTGGCTCACCACGATATTAGTCGTAAAAGTCAATAAAATTGAATGTTCCAGCCAGATTCTATAGCATTGCAAAGCCTATAGCACGCCAATAGAATCTTTCCTCCTGATTTATGCAACAAAGTTAACT
>NW_016936469.1:0-642 GCF_001483705.2 Eufriesea mexicana
AACATAACCTGACATAACATAATCGAATGCAGCCCAACTCAACGTAAAGGGCCGCGACTATTACTGGACTCCCTAGGGACAAGCAGAATATAGTAGAGCACAGACGAGTGCAGGCATCCTCCGAATAGCAGTGTATAGCACGGAAGTCGGAGATAACATAACAGATCTTGACAAAACTTAACCTAACCAAACGTAACATAACTCAACCTGACGTACCCCGACCACTATTGCTGGCATCCGCACAGCCGAGCTGAACCTGCGAGATGACATTATGGCGCAGAAGCCCATGGAAACGCAGTGTACAGCGCAAAAGTCATATAAATCCAGACCTAACCAAAACTAGCGTAACCTACCCAAACATAGCAGCGCAGTGTACAGCGCAAAAGTCATATAAATCCAGACCTAACCAAAACTTGCGTAACCTACCCAAACATAGCCTACCTCAACGTAACGTACCGTGGCCACTATTGGTGGCACTCCCAGGTTTAAGCATAATGTCGTAGATCTCATTAGAGCGCAGAAATTCTCCGAATTGCAGTGTATTGCATAATAGCCTATGTTAACGTGACCAAGCGTAACCTTACTTAATACAACGAAACGTACCGTAACTCAACCTATCATGACGAGACCAATATTTCGGTC
>NW_016936470.1:0-468 GCF_001483705.2 Eufriesea mexicana
ATGCATTGCCATTCTATGGACTTCTGCGTTCTATGCTCCTCTAATACGTTCTGCTTGGATATATGGAGGCAAGCAATAGTGCACCCGTCTCGGTAGGTTTAGTTAGTCTACGTTCGGTTTGCTTAGGATGGGCTAGGATAAGTTAGGGTTTCTTTGAATTTCGTGCTGTACACTGATATCCGGTGGACATCTGCGCTCTACTGTGATATAATATGTTCTGCTTGGTCCTGAGAAGGACAGCAATAGTGGCCTCGGCTTGTTAGGTTAATTTAGAATGCGTTTGATTATATTACGTTTGGGACGTTTGGATTCGATAGCTCTGAATTTTGTGATACATACACACGCCGATGCGTTGGATTTCTACGCCATACGTTGCTCCACTATACT
This sequence comes from Eufriesea mexicana, assembly GCF_001483705.2. Taxonomy (NCBI): domain Eukaryota; kingdom Metazoa; phylum Arthropoda; class Insecta; order Hymenoptera; family Apidae; genus Eufriesea; species Eufriesea mexicana. The sequence goes on from NW_016936470.1 coordinate 388, forward strand.
CTACTCAGCTATGGGTAAGCGAGTAATAGTGGTCTCGGCACGTTATTCTGGGAAGGATACGTTTGGGTACGTTATGTTGGT
>NW_016936471.1:0-207 GCF_001483705.2 Eufriesea mexicana
AGCCATCTACTTGCCACAGAATAGGTCTATCCAAAATCTGTAACCTCTTATAGCTTGGTGAATAGATGGCCTAACGCTTTCAATTCAATGGCAATTGCTGCCATCTACTTGCAAGAGAATAGTGCTGATCAAGATCTGTAATCTGTTATAGCTTGGTGAATACATAGCCTAACGCCTTCAATCCAATGGCAAGTACAGCCATCTACT
>NW_016936471.1:358-618 GCF_001483705.2 Eufriesea mexicana
TCGTCTAACGCCTTCAATCCAAAGGCAAGTACAGCCACCTACTTGCCAGAGAACAGGTCTATTCAAAATCTATAACCTTTTATTGCTTGAGGAGTAGATCGCCTATCGCCTCCAATCCAATGGCAAGTACAGCCATCTCCTTGCAAGAGAATAGGTCTATTCAAAACATATAATCTGTCATAGCTTGGTGATTGAATCGCATAACGCCTTCAATCCAAAGGCAAGTACAGCCATCTACTTGCCAGAGAATAGGTTTATTC
>NW_016936472.1:0-286 GCF_001483705.2 Eufriesea mexicana
GCACAAAAGCCAAGGCTATGCTAACCAAATTTGGCCAACGCTAACGTAACCAAACGTAACATAGCACAACCAAGCGTGACACGACAATTATTCCAGGCGCCCCCAGAGCTAGCCAGAGGGTATTATTGCAATGTAAAACGCAGAAATCCATCGCGCACCTGCGTATAGCACAAAATCCAAAGCTATCCTACCCTTACCAAACCAAACGTAACGAAACCGAACGTAACATAACAGAACCTAACGAGCCGAGACCATTATTGCTGCCCTCCCCATATAAAAGCTGAAC
>NW_016936472.1:386-822 GCF_001483705.2 Eufriesea mexicana
TGACGTGCCAAGACCACTACTGCTGGCCTTCCCAGGGACAAGCAGAACACAGTAGAGCATATTAGGGAGCTGGTATCCACCAAATAACAGCTTATAGCGCGAAAGTCAATGCTGTCATATCCTAATCTGGCCAAACGTAACACAAGCAAAGGTAGCAAAGCAAGTTAGCGTGCATCGGCCCCAATTTCAAGCATTCTCAGAGCAAGGCATAGCATATAAGAGCACAGTAGATCACAGAAATACACCGAAAATAAGGGTATAGCAAGGAAGTGACAGCTATCCCGTCCTAACCTTAACTAAGGTAGCGTAACCATACGCAACTTAAGACATCCTAACGTGCTGGGACCACTATTTCCGCCATGCACAGAGCCAAGCAGAATACATTAGAGCAGAGTAGAGAGCAGAAGTCAATCGAATATTAGTGCATAGCGCAAAA
>NW_016936473.1:0-508 GCF_001483705.2 Eufriesea mexicana
TCGACTAATATCTTGTTGAGCAAACCTTTCCGCGTAAATAAGCAGGAAAGATCCTATTTGTTTATTATAGCCATTGCATTGCAATAGAATCTGACTGAAAAGTTCAATTCTATTGATATTTTCGTCTAATATTGTGGTGAGCTAACCATCCTGCGTAAATAAGGAGGAAACATCCTATTGGTTTGCCATAGGCATTGCATTGCAATATAATCTGACAGTAATGTTCAATTTTATTGATATTTTCGATTAATATCGTGGTGAGCAGACTTTTCTGCGTAAATAAGGAGGAAGGATCCTACTGGTTTGCTATAGCCATTGCATTGGAATATAATCTGAATGAAAAGTCCAATTTTATTGACATTTTCTACCAATATTGTGGTGAGCAAGCCTTTCTGCGTAAATCAGGAGGAAAGATCTTATTGGTTTGCTATAGCCATCGCATTGGAATAGAGTATGATCGAAAAGACAATTTTATTGACATTTACGTGTAATATTGTGGTGAGCTAAC
>NW_016936474.1:0-722 GCF_001483705.2 Eufriesea mexicana
ACGAATGTATGGATGTATGGATACATGTATGGAACGGTATATGTATGAACGTTTGTATATATGTATGTATTGATGTATGTATGGATGTGTGTATGGAGGTATGTATGGATGTATGTATGGACATATGTATGGTTGTATGCGTGGATGTATGGATGGTTGTATGGACGGAGGTATGGATGGATGGACGGATGGATGTATGGATGCATGAATGTATGGGAGGATGAGTTTGTGAATACGTGAATGTATGGTTGGGTCGAGGTATGGTTGGATGGATGTATGGAAGCATGTTTGTTTGGAAATATGGATGGATGTATGTATGGATGTATGTATGGGTGTATGTATGGATGTGTGTATGGATGTATGAGTGGTGGTATGAATGGATGTATGCATGTATGTGTGGATGTATGTATGGATGTATGTATGGAAGGGTGGATGTACGGTTGTGTGTATGAGTGAACGTATGGACGGTTGTATGGATATATTTATGGATGTGCCTGGAGATGTATGTATGGATACATGAATTGACGGACGTATGGACTTTTGGATGGATGTATGGATGGATGGATGGGTGTTTGTGTGGATGGATGGGTGTATGGATGGATGGATTTCTGAGTGGATGGATTTCTGAGTGGATGGATCTATGGATAGATGGACATATGGATGGATTATGTCTGAGTGGGTGCAAGTATGGATGCGTGGATATGCGGATGGATGTATGTATG
>NW_016936475.1:0-322 GCF_001483705.2 Eufriesea mexicana
CGTCTTCAACCAATGGCAAGTAAAGCCATATACTAGCCAGAGAATTGGTCTATACAAAATCTATAACCTCTTATCGCCTGGTGAATAGATCGCATAACGCCTTGAATCCAAATGCAAGTTCAGACATCTACTTGCCAGAGAATATGCCTATTCAAAATATACAATCTGTTATAGCATGGTGAATAGGTCGCCTATCGCCTTCAACCAATGGCAAGAACAGCCATTTACTTGCCAGAGAATAAGTCTATTCAAAACCTATAAGCTGCCATAGCTTGGTGAATAGATCACTTAACGCCTTCAATCCAATGGCAAGAACAGCCAT
>NW_016936475.1:351-692 GCF_001483705.2 Eufriesea mexicana
ATAATCTGTTATAGCTTGGTGAATAGATCGCCTAACGCCTTCAATCCAATGGCAAGTATATCTACCTACTTGCCAGAGAATAGGTCTATTCAAAATACATTATCTTTTATAGCTTGATGAGTAGGTCGCCCAACGCCATCAATCCAATGGCAAGTACATACTTCTACTTGCCAGTAAATAGGTATATTCAAAATCTATAAACTCCTATAGCTTCGTGAATGGATCGCCTAACGCCTTCAATCCAATGGCAAGTAAACCCATCTACTTGCAAGAGGATAAGTCTTCTCAAAATCTATAAGCTGTCATAGCTTGGTGATTAGATCGCCTAACGCCTTCAATCC
>NW_016936475.1:778-1315 GCF_001483705.2 Eufriesea mexicana
AACCAATGGCAAGTACAGCCACCTACTTGCCAGAGAATAGGTCTACTCAAAATCTCTAGCCTGTTGCAGCATGGTGAATAGATCGCCTAACGCCTTCAATCAAATTGCAAGTACAGCCATCTACTCGCCGGGGAATGTGTATATTCAATACCTATAAGCTACCATAGCTTGGTGAATAGATCGCCTATCGCCGCCAATCCAATGGCAAGTACAGAAACCTTCTTGCCAGTGAATAGGTCTGTTCAAAGTATATAATCTGTTCTAGCTTGGGGAATAGGTCGCCTTACGCCTTCAAACAATGGCAAGAACAGCCATCAACTTGCCAGAGAATAGTTCTATTCAAAATCAATAACCTGTTATAGCTTGTTGAATAGATCGCCTAACGCCTTCAATCCAATGGCAAGTTCAGCCATCTACTTGCCAGAGAATAGGTCTATCCAAAATCTGAACTCTGTTATAGCTAATAGATCGCCAAACGCCTTCAATCCAGTGGCAAGTACAACCACCTACTTGCCAGAGAATAGGTCTACTCAAAAT
>NW_016936476.1:0-272 GCF_001483705.2 Eufriesea mexicana
GGAGGAAAGATTCAATTCACTTGCTATCGCCGTCGCAATGCTATAGAATCTGGCTAGAAAGTTTAATTTTATTGACATTTTCCACTAATATCGTGGTGAGCTAACTTTCTTGCATAAATGAGGAGGAAAGATTCTATTGGCGTGCTATTACCATTGACACGCTATAGAATCATCCTGGAAAATTCAATTTTATTGACGTTTCCGCCTTATATCGTGGTGAGCTGACTTCCTAGCGTAAGTAAGGAGGAAAGAGGCTTTTTGAGTGCTCTAGC
>NW_016936477.1:0-1318 GCF_001483705.2 Eufriesea mexicana
CTTTGCAATGCTATAGGACCTGCTTGGGAAATTCAATTTTACTCACATTTTCGACTAGTATCGCCGTGGGGTAACTTTTTTGCGTAAATAAGGAGGAAAGATTCCATTTGAGAGCTATACCCGTTGCAGTGCTATAGAATCTGGCTGGAAAATTAAATTTTTTTGACATCTTCGACGAATATCGTACTGAGCTACTTTCATGCATAAATAAGCAGGAAAGATTGTTTTGCCGTCGTATAGGCATCGCAATGCTACAGAATCTGTCTGGAAAGTTCAATTTTATTGGCATTTTCGACTAATATCGGGATGAGCTAACATTCTTGCATAAAGAACGAGGACAGACCCTATTGGCGTGCTGTAGCCAATAGCCACTGCAGTGATACAGAATCTGGGTGACAAATATAATTTTATTGTCATTTTGTTCGAATATCGTGGTGAGCTAACATTTTTGCATAAATAAGGAGGAAAAATTTCGTTGGCGTGCTATAGCCGTTGCAGTGCCATAGTATCTGGATAAAAAATATAATTATATAGACAGTTTCGGCTAATATCGTGGTGAGCTAGCTTTCTTGCAAGAACAAGGAGGAAGATTTCTATTTGCGTATTATTGCCATTGCAATGCTATAGAATATGGATGGAAAATTCATTTTTATTGACATTTTCGCCTAATTTAGTGGTGAGCTGGCTTTCCTGCACAAATAAGGACGTAAGATACTATTGGCGTGCTATAGCCATTGCAATACTACTGAACCAGGCCGGAAAATTAAATTTTATTGACATTTTCGTATAATATCGGTGTGAGCTATCTTTCTGTCATAAATAAGGTGGAAAGATTCTATTAGCGTGCTATAGCCATTGCAAAGCTATAGAATCTGGCAGGAAGATTCAATTTTATTGACATTTTCGAATAATATCGTGGTGAGCTAACTTACCTGCATAAATACGGAGGAAAAATTCCATTGGCTTGCTATAGCCATTGCAGTGGTATAGTATCTGGCTGGAAAATATAATTTTATTTACATTTTCGACTAATATCGGGGTGAGCTAACGTTCTTGCGTAAATAAGTAGGAAAGATGCTTTTGGCGCGCTATAGACATTGCAAAGCTAAAGAATCTGGCTGGGAAATCCAATTTTATTAACATTTTCTTCTAATATCGTTGTGAGCTAGTTTTCTTGCATAAATAAGAAGTAAGGATTCTATTGGCGTGCTATTGCCATTGCATTGCTGTAGAATCTGGCTGGAAAAATTATATTTATTGACATTTTCGACTAATATCGTGGTGAGCCGACTTTCCTGCATAAATATGGAGGGAAGGT
>NW_016936478.1:0-482 GCF_001483705.2 Eufriesea mexicana
TTCCCCAGACACAAGCAGAGTGTGACAGCGGACAGTAGGGAGCAGAGGTCCATAGTATAGCAGTGTGTAGGACAATGTCGGAGCTATCCTGACCTAACACAACGCAACCTATCCTAGCCCAACGAAACCTAACTCAACCTAACGTGCCGGGAATACAATTTCGAGCCTCCGCGATGCCAATAAGGACATACAAGGTCTGGAATCCGCCGTATAGCAGTGTACGGCACAAGAGACGAAGCTATACCATCCTAACCCACAAACGTAACCGAACCATATGTAGCATAACCCATTCTGACGTGCCGAGGCCACTATTGCTGCCTTCCCCAGAGACGCGTAGAACATATTAGAGGAGAGTACAGCGCAGAAATCCAAAAGATCGCAGTGCGTAGCACAGTAGCCGTAGCTAGCCTATCCTAACGTAACCAAACGTAACATAACCGAACGTAGAATTGCTCCACCTATCGTGCCCGGACCACTATTTC
>NW_016936479.1:0-556 GCF_001483705.2 Eufriesea mexicana
GACAGTAGGGCCCAGAAATCTATAGAATCGCGGTGTACAGCAGAAAAGTTGAAGACATCAGAACCAAACCAAAACTAGCATAACCTTACATAACGCAGCCGAAGTCAACGTAACGTGCCGCGACCACTATTGTTGACCTCCCGATTGCCGAGCAGGTGTAGCAGAGCAATGTTGAGCGCAGGAATCTACCGAATATCAAGGTATAGCACAAAAGTCATAGGCTATCCTCTCCTAACCTAACCAAACGTTACATAACCGTACGCAACTTAACTTAGCCTAATGTGCCGCGACCTTTATTTCTGGCCTCCCCGTCGCAAGCAGGGAGCATTAGATCACAGTAAAGCGCCGAAATCTACCGAATAGAAGTATACACCACAAAAAAAAGTCAAGGTCATACCAATAAAATCGGACCTAACCCATCCCAGCAAGACGTAGAGTAACTACACCTAACGTGCCGAGACCTATATTGCTGGCATCGTCAGATGCAAGCGGAACAGGTTAGAGCAGAGCAGAACGCAGAAGGCAACCGTACAGCTGTGTATAGCACAAAGGTCAA
>NW_016936480.1:0-552 GCF_001483705.2 Eufriesea mexicana
TGGATGTGTGGGTGGATGAATGGATGCGTGGATGGACGGAAGATATTATGTATTTATGGATGTTTGTATGGATGAATGAATGGATGTATGCATGGGTGTATGTATGGATGCTTGTATTTATGTATGTATGGATGCTTGTATTTATGTATGTATGGATGTATGTATGAATGTATGTAAGGATGTATGTATGGATGCATGTATGGTTGAATGTATAGGTGTATGTATGGATATGTGTGTTGATGTGTGTATGGATGCATGGAAGGAAGGAAGGATTCGTGGATGGATGTATGGATGGAAGGATGTAAGGATCGATGGATGTATGGATGTATGGATATTTGAATGGATGGGCGTATGGAAGTATGTATGTATGTATGGATGTATGTATGGATGGATGGCTGTATGGATGGGTGGAAGTGTGGATGAGTTGAGGTACGGAGATGGGCGAATGTACTGATGTATGTATGTATGGATTTATATATGTATGAATGAATGGATGGATGGATGTATATATGAATGGATGTATGGATGGGTGAATGTATGGATGGATGGATT
>NW_016936481.1:0-1919 GCF_001483705.2 Eufriesea mexicana
GTGGTGAGTTAACTTGCTGGCATAAATAAGGAGGAAGGATTCTGTTGGCGTGCTATAGGCATTGCAATGCTATAGAATCTGGAAGGAAAATACAATTTCCTGGACATTTTCGACTAATATCGTGGTGAGATAACTTTCTTGCATAAAGAAGGGTGAAATATACTGTTGGCGTGCTGTAGGCATTACAATGCTACAGAATCTTGCTGGAAAATTCTATTTTATTGATATTTTCGAATAATACCGTGGTGAGCTATCTTTCTTGCATATCTACGGAGGAAAGATACTTTTGGTGTACTATATCCATTGCAATGCTGTAGAATCTGGCTCTAAAATACAATAGACATTCTCGACCAATAACGCGGTGAGTTAACTTTCTTGCATAAATGAGGAGGAAAGATTCTATTGGCGTGATATAGGCCATGCAAAGCTATTGAATCTTCCTGGAAAATTCAATTTTATTGACATTTTCGACTAATATCGTGGTGAGATAGCTATATTGCATAAATAAGGAGGACAGATTCTATTGGCGTGCAATAGCCGTCGCAATGCTATAGAATCTGCCTGGAAATTTTAATTTCATTTACATTTTCGTCTTATATTGTGGTGAGTCAACTTGCTTGCATAACTAAGGAGGAACGATTCTATTGGCGTGCTATAGGCATTGCATGCTATAGAATTCTCCTGGAAAATAAAATTTTATTGACATTTTCGACTAATATCGTTGTGAGCTAACTTCCTTGCGTAAGTAAGGAGGAAAGATCCTCATGGCGTGCTATAGCCATTGCAATGCTCTGGAATCTGGTTGGAAAATTCAATTTTATTGACATTTTCGACTAACATCGAGTTGAGCTAACTTTCTTCCATAAATAAGGCGGAAAGATTCAATTCACTTGCTACAGCCGTCGCAATGCTATAGAATCTGGCTGGAAAGATCAATTTTATTGACATTTCCGACTAATATCGTGGTGAGTTAACTTTCTTGGATACCTAATGAGGAACGATTCTATTGGCGTGCTATGGGCATTGCATGTTATAGAATCCTCCTGGAAAATAAATTTTATTGACATTTTCGGCCAATCTCGTGGTGAGCTTACTTTATTGCATAAATAAGGAGGGTAGATTCTATTGGCGTGCTATTACCATTGCAACACTATAGAATCTTCCTGGAACATTCAATTTTACTGACATTTTCGACTAATATCGTGGTGAGCTTACTTTATTGCATAAATAAGGAGGGTAGATTCTACTGGCGTGCTATAGCTATTGCATTGCTATAGCATCCAGCTGGAAAATTCAATTTTATTGACATATCCGAATAATATTGTGGTGAGCTAACTCTCTTGCATAAATAAGGAGGAAGGATACATTTGGGGTGCTATAGGCATTGCTTTGATATAGAATGTGTTTGGAAACTTCAAATTTACTGACATTTTCGACTAACATCGTGGTGAGCTAACTTTCTTGCATATATAAGGAGGAACGTTTCAATTCACGTGCTATAGCCGTCGCAATGCTACAGAATCTGGCTGGAAAGTTCAATTTTATTGACATTTTCGACTAATATTGTGGTGAGTTAACTTGCTTGCATAAATAAGGAGGAAGTATTCTGTTGGCGTGCTATAGGCATTGCAATGCCGTAGAATCTGGTAGGAAAATTCAATTTTATTGACATTTTCGACTAATATCGTGGTGAGCTAACTTCCTTGCATAAGTAAGGAGGAAAGATGCTTTCTGAGTGCTATCGCCATTGCAATGATATAGAATGTGACAGGAATATATAATTTTGTTGACATTTACGACTAATGCCTTGGTGAGCTAACTTCTTTGCGTAAGTAAGGAGGAAAGATACTTTTTGAGTGCTATAGCCATTCCAATGATATAGATTGTGCCTGGAAAATACAATTTTGTTGACATTTTCG
>NW_016936482.1:0-277 GCF_001483705.2 Eufriesea mexicana
TGGTTTGCTGTAGACAATGCATTGCAGCAGATACTGCCCGGAAATCTCAATATTATTGACATTTTCGACTGATATTGCGGTGAGCAAGCCTTTCTGCGTAAACAAGGCGGAAAGATTCTATTGGTTTGCTATAGCCATTGCTGTAGAATCTGTCTGAAAAGTTCAATTCTATTGACCTTCTCGACTAACATCGCGGTGAGCAAACGAATCCGAATAAATTCGAAGGAAAGATTCCATTGGTTTGCTGTAGCCCCTGCATTGCAGTAGAATCTGACCG
>NW_016936483.1:0-225 GCF_001483705.2 Eufriesea mexicana
GCTATGCACTGCTATTTGGCGGATTTCTGAGCTCTAGATTGCTGCATATTCCCTTCTCGACTCCAGTTGTGCGAACAATAGTGGCCGCGGCTCGCAAGTTTGAGTTATGTTACGATCGGTTCGGTTAGGTTGGGCTACGTTTCCCGCAGGGCGTCGCGCGCTCAGCCGGATATGTTAACGCGTTAGACCTCCGCCTTCGCGAGCGACCCTGTGCCTACGGCTGGG
>NW_016936484.1:0-774 GCF_001483705.2 Eufriesea mexicana
GGATTTGTGCGCTCTACAGTGATCTAATATATTCAGCTTGGATCTGGGAAGGCCAGCAACAGTGGTCACTGCTCGTTGTGTTGATTCAGGTTTCGTCCGGTTATTCTGAGTGAGGATAAGTATGGTTCGGATAGATTTAACTATTGAGCTTTACACTGCTGCTCGGTGGATCTTCTACTGTGCTCTAGATTGTCCTGCTTGATTCTGGGAGGGGGTGGGGCAACAATATCGGTCTCGGCACGTTACGTTGAGTCAGGATATGTTTGGTTATGCCATGTTGGCTTTGGTTTGTCTTGGGTAGCTAGACTTTTCCGATTTTCACTGCGATTATGTGGACTTCGGCGCTCTACTCTCCACTAGTGTGCTCTGCTTGTCTCTGGGGAGGCCAGCAATGGTGATCGCGGCAGGTTAAATCAAGATAGGATACGTCATTTTATGCTACGCTTGGCTATGTTAGGTGTGGGCAGCTATGACATTAAGACTATAGTCTGCTACTAGGTGGATTTCTGCGCCATACAGTGCTCCAATGCTTTCAACTTGGCTCTGTGAGCGCCTGCAACAGTGGCATCTGCACGTTACGTTTAGTCATATTACGTACCGTTAGGTTGGGTCAGGCAAAGTTTGGTCAGGAGGGCTCTATCTATTGTGCTGTACACGGCTATCCAGTGGATTTTTGCGCTCTACTGTGCTCTGGCATGTCCTGATTGGCCGTGGGGAGGGTAGCAATAGCGGCATCGGTATGTTAGGTTGAGTCAGGCTATGTTTGGCTATGTT
>NW_016936485.1:0-820 GCF_001483705.2 Eufriesea mexicana
TACATACATCCATACATACATCCATACAAACATCCATACATACATCCATGCATGCATCCGTACGTACATCCATACAAACATCCATATATACACCCGATATTCCGTCCATCCACCCATCCATTCAGCCGCACACACATCCATACATCCACGCATCCGTCAATCTATACATGCGTACATCCGTAGATCCGTCCATCCATTCCACTATCCATCCATACATCCATCCATCCACACACCCAACCTTTCCTACATCCCTCCATCCATACATCCACCCATCCATACATCCATCCATTCATACATCCATCCTTCCATAACCCATCCTACCGTACATCCATAGATCCATACATACACCCTTACACTCAAAAATACATACATGCATAAATACATCCGTACATACATCCGTACATACATCCATACATCCACCCATACATACACCCGTACATTCGCCCTTCCATGAACGCATCCCTGCATCCATCGATCCATAAACCTATCCATCCATACATCCGTCCACCTATCCAGCAATCCATCATTACATCCATACATACACAAACACACACATCCATCCACCCATACATCAATACATATATAAATCCATACATCCATACATCCGTACATCCGCCCATCCATTCCTCTATCCATCTATACATCCATCAATCCAGACAACCGTTTATTCATACATACATACATCCATACATCCACCTTTCCTCACATCCATCACATCCATCCATCCATACATCCACCCATCCATACATCCACCGAACCATACAAGCACCCATCCATACAACCACCGTTCCATGCATCTATCCATCCATACATCCATACA
>NW_016936486.1:0-329 GCF_001483705.2 Eufriesea mexicana
TATGGCCATTGCAATTCTATAGTGTCTGAATGGAAAATTCAATTTTATTGACATTTTCGACTAGTATCATTGTGAGCTGACACCCATGCATAAATAAGGAGGAAAGATTTTACTGGCGAGCTATAGTCAATGCAATGCTATAGAATCTGGCTGGAGTATTTAATTTTATTGACATTCATGAATAATATCGTGGTGTGGTTGCTCTTGTGAATAAATACGGAGGTAAGATTCAATTGGCCAGCTATAACCATTGCAATTCTATAGTGTCGGGATGGAAAATTCAATTTTATTAACATTTTCGACTATTATCGTCGTGATCTGACGTCCTT
>NW_016936487.1:0-579 GCF_001483705.2 Eufriesea mexicana
ACCAAACCAGAATATATCAGAGCACAGTAGGTCGCCGAAATCCGCCGCATTGCTGCGTATAGCGCAAAGGAAAAAGTTACCCTAATCTAACCTGAGCTAACCTAACCCAACCAAACGTAGCATAACTTAATATAACCTGCCGAGGCTATGCTTGCTCGCCTCCCCAGAGCCAAGCAGAACATATTAGTGCTGAGTATAGCGCTGAAATCCAACGTACAGCCGTGTACAGCACAAAAGTCAAAGTTATCCTAACCAAACTTATCCAAACCTAACATAACCCCACCTAACCAGTCTCAACCTGACGTGCTACGGTCATTATTGGCCTCACGGAAGCCAAGGAGAGTATAGCAGGGCAATGTAGAACGCAGGAATTGACTGAAAAGCATAGTATAGCACAAAAGACTAAGCTACCATCTCCTAACATAACCAATCGTAGCCGAACCAAACGTAACCTAATCCAATTTACATTGTCACAACCACTGCTGCTGGCCTCGCCAGAGTCGAGTAGTGTACACTAGAGCAATGTAGAGCGCAGAAGTCCATCGAACAGCAGTGAATACCACGAAAGTCGAAGCTACG
>NW_016936488.1:0-835 GCF_001483705.2 Eufriesea mexicana
AGTAGAGCTCGGCAGTGCGCAGAAGTACACCGCATTGCAGTGAATAGCACAAAAGACGAAGATTGCCTGACATATCCAGACCTAACCTAACCTGAACAAACTTGGCATAACACAACATGACGTGCCACGACCACTGCTGCGGGACTCCCCACAGTAAAGCAGCGTACAATAGAGCGCAGTGGATCACAGCAACACGCCGAAGAGTAGTGTACAGCACTGAAGTCGTAGCAATCCTAACCAAACGTACCATAACTTAACCTAATCGACCGCAGCCTAACTCAGCCTAACGTGCCGAGACCACTATTTCTCGCATCGCCTGAGTAGAGCAGAGTATAGTAAAGCAATGTTGCGCGCAGAAATCCACAGGAGAGCAGCGTATAGCACAAATGTCTAGGAAGCCCTAACCAAACCTGTCATAACCTAACGTAACCGAAGGCGGCATAACACAACATAACGTGCGGCGCCCGCCATTGATGGCCTACGTAAAGACAAGCAGAGCACATTAGAGCAAAGTAGAGCGCAGAAGTCCACCGAAAAGAAATGTACAGCACAAAAGTCTATGTAGCCCATCCTAGCCTAGCCAAATGTAACACACCCAACAAGGCGTAACACAACCTAACACGACGGGACCGCTATTGCTGGCCACCGCAGATACGAGCAGGAAGTACTTGAGCTCTGTAGTTCGCAGAAATCCACCGCAATGCAGTGAATGGCACAAAAGCCACAGATATCCAAACGCAACCTGACCTAGGGTAACCTAACAAAACGTAGCATGCCACAACATGACGTGCCGCGACCACTGTTCCTGGTCTCCCCAAAGCCAAGCATAATGTAG
>NW_016936489.1:0-3615 GCF_001483705.2 Eufriesea mexicana
AGGTTTCGAATGTCCTTGATGACCGCCCGGCGAGCTCGGTTGAGGAAGCCGTGTAGCCTGCGTAATCGTGCGATCGAGGCTGTGCTCCCCGTGTTGGATGCATGGGGGCGCAGCGGCATCCAGCACACATTCCGCCTGACACAGGTGCTAACCGGGCACGGATGCTTCGGGGGGTACCTGTGTCGTATCGGGCGGGTACGTGACACGCGGTGTCATCACTGCGGGGAAAGGCGGGACACGGCGCAGCACACGCTGGAGAAATGTCCGGCGTGGGCTCGCGAGCGCCGGGTACTGTGGCGCGTGGTGGTTAGGGACCTTTCGTTCTCAGTCGTCGTGGCGCGGATGACGGGGTGCTTAGGTGCGTGGCGTGCGGTGGCCTCCTTCTGCGAGGCAGTTATGCCACAGAAGGAGGCCACGGAGAGAGCCCGCCAGCGTAGCGCATGCTCCTCGCGCGTAGGGCGCCGGAGGCTGCAACCGCGGCGCCGGAGGACGGCGCGCGCACTGCCGGATGTGTTAACGCGTTAGACCTCCGCCATCGCGAGCGACCATGTACCTACGGCCGGGGAGACCGTCTCTCTCTCCCGTTGTAACCTAGGTCAGGTTGACCACGATCTGACGTGTGGGTTCCCGTCAGTTCGAGAGACCGTGGTCTGGGCGCGCGGCGTCGCGTGATGATCGCGCGGCGTCCGCAGGGTATGCATGCGTTGCGGTGCGGTGGTAAACGTGTTGTGTGCGTGTGAGTGTGTGTGTGTGTGTGCATGTAAACGACCCGTCTCGCGCGCATGGACATAATCGTTTCGGGTGCGATTACCCGTCGCGCCGGGAGGGAACTGCGGTTGCGTCGCGGGGGCGTCCTGGCAATTGCGTCGCCGCGAAATCCAGGGCGCACCGAAATGCGAAGGGCTGGCCATCGTGGGGGTTTTAGTGGGGAAAAATACCACATAACCCCGCCCCCTCCCCTAAGGGGGCCGGGTATGTTCGGAAGATTTCTCCCACGTGAAAAGAGAAAAAGAGGTGTGGTTAGGATAGCTTTGACTCTAGTGCCGTACACGGTCACTCGGTGAATCTCTGTGATCTACTGTGCTGTACCCCATTCTGGTTGGTTCAGGGGAGGCCAGGAGCAGTTGTCCCGGGAAGTTATGTTGAGTAATGCTACGTTCGGATAGGTTTTATTAGTACCGGTTAGGTTGGAACGTCTACGGCTTTTGTGCTATACATTGCAGTGCTGTGGATATCCGCGTTCCGCTGTGCTGTAGTATTAATCTGCTTGGCTCTGTGGTGGCCAGCGATAGTGATCTCGGTACGTTAGGTTGGGATATGCTACGTTTGATTAAGTTAGGTTTTGTCAGGCTCGGTCAGGTTATCTTCGACTTTCGTGCTATAGACAGCTATTCGGAGGATTTCTGCAATCGACTGTGCTCTACTATACTACGCTTGACCCTGCGGAGGACAGGAATAGTCGCGGCGCGTTATGTTGAGTTAGGCTATATTTGATTATGCTATGTCATGCTATGTCTGTCTACGGTGGATACGTCTTTCGTGCTATACACTATTTTCCGGCCGGTTCCTGTGATCTAACGTGCTCTACAGATTCTTGGCTCTGCGGTGTCCGGCAGCTGTTGTAGCGGCACGCCCTTTTCAGTTACGCTACGTTTGTTCAGGTTAGGTTAGGTCAGGTTATGTTAGGGTATCTTCGACTGTTGTGCTATTCAGTGCATTGCGGAGCACTTCTGCGTACTACTGTGCTCTAGTATGTCCTGCCTGGCTCTGGGTATGGCAGCAATAGCGGCCTCGGCACGCTTGGTTGTGTTAGACTATGTTCGGTTTTGTCCTGTTGGTCTGGGTTTGGTTTGGGTATCATCGACTTTTCTGATGTACACTGCGATTCTATGTATTTCTGCGTCCCACTCTCCACTTATGTGCTCTGCTCAGCCCCGTGGATGCAAGAAATAGTGGCCGCGGCAGGTTTGTTTGTGTTAGGTTACGTTTGGTCATGTTAATTGTGGTTTGGTTAGGAGAGGTTAGCTCTGCCTTCAACGCTATAGTCTGCTATTAGGTGGATTCCTTCGCCCTACAGCGCACTAATATCTTCAGCATGGCACTGGGAAGGCCAGAAGTAGTGGTCTCGGCACGTTATGTTGAATCAGGTTACATACGGTTATGTTGGGTTAGGCTAAGATTGGTTAGGATAGCGTTAACTCTTGTGCCGTACACTGCTGTTTGTTCGATTTCTGAGATCAGCAGTGCTCTAGTATGTCCTGCTTGTCTCTGGAGAGAGCTGAAACAGTGGTCTCGGCATGTTAGCTCGAGTTATGCTATGTTTGGCTATGCCCTGTTTGTCTGCGTTAGGTTTGCGTAGCTTCGTCTCCTCAGATATATACAGCGATTATATGGATTTCTGTGTACTGCTCTCCGGTAATGTGTTCTGCTTGGCTCTGCGGTGGCCAGCAATATTGCTCGCGCCAAGTTAGTTTGGGTTGTCTTACGTCTGGTTATGTTGCGATTGGTTAGGTTTGGAGGGGATAGCTTCGACTCTGGTCCTATAGTCTGCTATTCGGTGGACCTCTGCGCCCTACTGTGCCCTAATGCTTCCGGCTTGCCTCTGCGAAAGCCAGCAATGTTGTTGTCCGCACGTTATTTTGAGTCAGGTAGCGTTCGGTTAGGTTGGGTTAGGACACGCTTGGATAGGTTAGCCGAGACTTTCGATCTGTACACTGATGTGTGGTGGTTTTCTACGATCTACTGCACTCTGGTATGTCCTGCTTGGATCTGGGGGGGGGGCAGCAATAGCGGTCTCGGCACGTTAGGTTGAGTTATGCTATGCTTGGCTATATCATGTTGGCTTTGGGTTAGGTATGTGTAGCTTTGACTTTTCTGATACACACTGCATTTCTATGAATTATTACGTTCCGCTCTCCACTAATGTGTTCTGCTTGACCCTGCGGTGGCCAGGAATTGTGGTCGCGGCACGTTAAGCTGAGTTAGGTTATGCTTGGTTATGTTACGGTTGGTTAGGTTAGAAGGGGATAGCTTCGTTTTTAGCACTATTGTCAGCTATTAGGTGGACTTCTGGCCCTACAGTGCCCTGACATTTTCAACTTGGCTCCGGGAAGGCCAACAGTAGTGGTCCCGTCACGTTACGTTGACTCAGGTTACATACGGTTATGTTGGGTTAGGCTATGATTGGTTAGGATAGCGTTAACTCTTGTGCCGTACACTGCTGTTTGTTCGATTTCTGAGATCAGCAGTGCTCTAGTATGTCCTGCTTGTCTCTGGAGAGAGCTGAAACAGTGGTCTCGGCATGTTAGCTCGAGTTATGCTATGTTTGGCTATGCCATGTTTGTCTGCGTTAGGTTTGCGTAGCCTCGTCTCCTCAGATATATACAGCGATTCTATGGATTTCTGTGTACTGCTCTCCGATAATGTGTTCTGCTTGGCTCTGCGGCGGCCAGCAACAGTGGTCGCGGCACGATGGGTTCAGTTAGGCTATGTTTGGTTATGTCACGGTTGGTTGGGTAAGGAGATGATTGCTTTGACTTTAGTGCCAGAGTTTGCTGTTAGGTGGTTTCCTACGCCTTAGAGTGTTCTAATGTCTTCTGTTTGGCTCTTGGAATG
>NW_016936490.1:0-2269 GCF_001483705.2 Eufriesea mexicana
TTTTCGGTGGATTTCTGCCATTTGCAGTGCTCTAGTATTTTCTGCTCGGATCTGGGCAGGCCACACATGGTGGTCTCGGCACGTTAGGTTGAGATATGTTACGTTCAGCTGTGTTGCTGCGTTCAGTAAGCTTGGTCAGGTTATCTTCTACTTACTTCTACTTTCGTGCCGTACACTGCTATTCGGACGACATCTGCGCTCGAATTGGCTCCTGCATATTCTGCTTGGCCCTGGGGAGGTCAGCAACAGTGGTCCCGGCACGTTACGCTCTGTCAGGCTACGTTTGGTTGGATTACGTTAGCTAGGGTTGGGAATGGATATCCACCTCTTTTGTGCTATACACCGCGATTCTATGGATTTCTGCGCTCTACTGTCCTGTAATATGTTCTGCTCGACTCCGGAGATGCCAGCTGTATTACTTACGGTACGTTGGGTTCAGGTATGTAACGCTTTGTTATGCTATAGTTGTATATATCAGAACAGGAATGCTTTGACTTTTGTGCTATACATTTCTATTCGGTGGATTTGAGCTATATCGTGTGCTCTAGTATGTTCTGCTTGGCTCTGGGGCGGACAAAAATAGTGGTTTCGTCATGCTAGGTTGAGATATGTTGCGTTCGGTTGTGTTATGTTTGGCTAGGTTAGGATAGGCTACTTTGACTTTTGTGCTATACACTGCTATTCGGAGGACTTCTGCGCTCTCGTGTGTTCTAATATGATATGCATGGCCCTGTGGTGGCCTGTAATATTTGTCTCGGCACTATAGGTTGATTTAGGTTACGTATCGTTGGGATTGGTTAGGAATGTTTCGTCAGGATTTCTTGCCTTTTGTGATATACATTGCCATTCGGCGAATTTCCGTCCCCTACATTGCTCTACTATACTCCGCTCGACTCTGAAGGGTCGAGCAGTAGTAGTCGTGGGACGTTAGTTTGAATTAGGTTACGTATGGCTTCATTAGGTTATGTTAAGTTTGATCGGAATAGCATTGACTTTCGTAACGTACACTGTTATGTGGTGGATTCTGGTTTTGTGTTTTGCTGTACTGTATTCCTCTTGGCTTTGAGAACACCTTCAGTAGTGGTGGCGGCAAGTTATGTTGAGTTATGCTACGTTCCGTTTGTTTAGGTTAGGTCAGGTTAGGTTAGTTTACCTTCGTCTTTTGTGCTGCTCACGAAAGTGTGTTGGATTTCTGCGCAATACTGTGCTCTAGTACCGTGTGCATGTCTCTGTGGATACTAGCGATATAGATATCTCCATGTTAGGTTGAGCTCGGTTACGTTTGGATATGTTATGTTTGGCTGGGTTAGGAACCGCTATTAAGTGGATTTCTGTGTCCTACTGTGCTCTACTTCATTCTGCTTTGCTCTGGGGATGCCAGCAATATTGGTCTCGTCACGTCATTTTGAGTCACTCTACGTTTGGGTAGGTTAGGTTAGGACATTTCAGGTCGGGGTATGTTTGACTTTTGTGCTCTACACTGCAGTGCGGCGGATTTCTTCGCTCTGCTGTGCTCTAGCATATTCTGCGTAGCCCTGGAGAAGCCATCAGTACTGGTCTCGGCACGTTAGGATGAGTTATGCTAAGTTCGGTTATGTCACATTTGGTGATAGTACGATGGGATAGTTTAGTCTTTTGTGCTATACACTGCTGTCGGCGCGTTTCTGCGCCCTATGAAGTTCTAATATTTTCTGCCTGACTCCGGCGAGGCCAGCAGTAGTGTTCTCCGCGCGTAAGGTTGGGATAGGCTACGTTTGCTTATGAAACGTCCGGTTTTGCTAGGATGGAGTAGCTTAGACTTTTGTGCCATACCCTGCTATTCGTTGGATGCCTCTGCACTAATGTGCTCTAATATGTTCTACCTGTCTCTGGGGTGGCCAGTAGTTGTGCTGTCGGTACGTTAGGTTGTGTCATGTTACGTTTGGTTATGTTAGGTTAGGTTCGGTATGGTTTGGATGGCTCAGACTTTTGTGGTATACACTGCTATTCGACAGACATTTGCGCTCTACTGTGCTCCAGTCTACTCTGCTTGGCTATGGGGAGGGCAAAAACAGTGGCCGCGGCTAGTTAGGTTGAGTTATGCTACGTTTGGTTGGGTTACGTTAGTTTGGGCTATGTTTGGATAGCTTCGACTTACGATGTATAAACTGTTGTCCGGTGGATTTCTGTGACCAACTGTACTCTAGTGTGTCCTGCCTGGCTCTGTGGCGGCAAGCAGTAGTGGTCTCGGCAGGTTAGGCTGAGTAAGGGTACGCTTGGTTATGTTACG
>NW_016936491.1:0-205 GCF_001483705.2 Eufriesea mexicana
AGAGAACAGGTCTATTCAAAATCTATAACTTGTTATAGCTTGGTGAATAGATCGCCTAACGCTCTCATTCAAATGGCAAGTAAAGCCATCTACTTGCCAGAGAATAGGTCTATTCAAAATCTATAACGTGTTATAGCTTGGATAATGGATTGCCTAACGCATTCCACCCAATGGCAAATACAGCCACCTACTTGCCAGAGAATAG
>NW_016936491.1:348-977 GCF_001483705.2 Eufriesea mexicana
CAACCAATGGCAAGTACAGCCATCTACTTGCCAGAGAATAGGTCTATTCAAAATCAATAACGTGTTATAGCTTGGTTAATAGATTGCCTAACGCATTCAACCTAATGGCAAATACAGCCATGAACTTGCCAGAGAATAAGTCTATTCAAAACCTATAAGCTGCCATAGCTTGGTGATTAGATCGCCTAACGCCTACAATCCAATGGCAAGTACTGCCATCTACTTGCCAGGGAATAAGTCTATTAAACATCTATAATCTGTTTTAGCTAGGCGTAGAGATAGCCTAACGCCTTCAATCCAATGCCAAGTTCCGCCATCTACTTGCCTGAGAATCAGTCTATTCAAAATCTATAATCTCTTATAGCTTTGTGAATAGATCGCCAACCGCCTTCAATCGAATGACAAGAGCAGCCATCTACTTATCAGAGAATAGGTCTATTCACAATCTATAAGCAGCCATAGCTTGGTGATTAGATCGCCTATCGCCTGCAATCCAATGGCAAGTACAGCCAGATACTTGCCAGGGAATAAGTCAATTCAAAATCTATAATCTGGTATAGCTTGGAGAATAGGCGCCTAAAGCCTTCAATCCAATGTCAAGTACTGCCATCTACTTGCCTGGGAATAGG
>NW_016936492.1:0-280 GCF_001483705.2 Eufriesea mexicana
TATATTACGTTCGGATAGGTTGGGTCAGGATAAGTTTAGTTGGGATAGCTTTAGCTTTTGTGCTTTACACCGCTATTCTGTTCATCTCTGCACTCTACGGTGCTGTAGTATGACCTGCTTCGCTCTGCGGACGGCAGCAATGGAGTTCTCGGTATGTTTGGTTGATTTAGGCTGTGTTTAGTAATGTTCTGCTGGTTTGTGTTAGGCATGGGTAGCCTTGACTTTCCGATATAAGCTGGGATTCTATGGATTTCTGTGTTCTATTCTCTGCAAATTCGAT
>NW_016936493.1:0-218 GCF_001483705.2 Eufriesea mexicana
ATGGCTATAGCACGGCAATATATACTTTCCTCATTATTTATGCAAGAAAGTTAGCTCGCCACGGTATTAACCGAAAATGTCAATAACATTGAGTATTCCAGGCAGATTCTATAGCACTGGAATGGCTATAGCACGCGAATAGAATCGTTCCTTCATATTTATGCAAGAAAGTTACATCACGACGATATTTGTCGAATATTTTAATAAAATTGTATTTT
>NW_016936494.1:0-1157 GCF_001483705.2 Eufriesea mexicana
AGTATAGCACGATGGTCAAAGCTAGCCTAGCGATATCTATCCTAAGCTAACCAAGGCAAACGCAACGCAAACCAACCTAACTTGCCGTGACCAAGAATGCTGGACTCCACAGAGGCAAGCAGAACATACTTGATCACTGTTGAGCGCAGAAGTCCACCGAGTAGCAGATTACAGCACGAAAGTCGTAGCTACAGTGCCCTAACATGACCAACCTTGTCATAGCCAAACGTAACCTAATACAATCTATCGCGCCGCGGCCACTATTGCTGGCCACCACAGCCTCAAGCAGAATATGACAGAGGAGAGCAGGGCTCTAGAATCGCAGTGAACAGCGGAAAGGTCAAGCCTAACCAAACCTAACCCAAGCTAACGTAACCAAGCCAAATGTAGGATACCTCACCACGACGTTCCGGCACCACTATTGCTGGCCACCCCAGGGCCAAGCAGATTACAGTAGAACACATTAGAGCGCGGAAACTCAACGAATAGCTGTGCATAGCACAAAAGGCAAAGCTATGATAACCAGACATAGCCCAAGCTAAGCCAACCAAGTGCAAAACAAACACAGCCTGACCAGACACGACCACAATTGGTGGCCACCCGACAGTTGAGAGAATTACAGTAGAGCAAGATAGAGAGCAGAAATCCACCGAGTAGCAGGGTTTAGCACAAAAGTCAATGCTATGCTACCTTAACAACTCCAAACCTAACCTAATCGAACGTAACATAAATCAGCATAACGAGCCGCGACAACTATCCCTTGCGTCCCCAGAGACAAGAAGATTCTGATAGAGAGCAGTAGAGCGCCGAAGTCCATCGAACAACAATGTATAGCACAAAAGTCGACCCCACCCTATCCTAACCTAACCAACTGTAACATAGCTAAACGTGACATAGCCGAACGTAACGTAACCCAATCCTAAGTGCCGAGACCACTATTGCAGGCCTCACCAGATGTAGGCAGAAAATAGTAGAGCACACTAGGGCGTAGGTATCAGCCAAGCCGAGGACTATTGCGTAGCCCAAAAGTCAAAACTATGTTGTCCTTACGTAAACAAATGTAACATAGGCAAACGTAACGTAACCTAGCCTAGCGTGCCGAGGACTATTGCTGGCCGCCACGTAGCCGGGCAGAATACACTAGCGCGCAGAAGAAC
>NW_016936495.1:0-1682 GCF_001483705.2 Eufriesea mexicana
CTTTGTTGCATATATAAGGAGGAAAGATTCTACTGCCGTGCTATAGTCATTACGATGCTATAGAGTCTGGGCGGAAAATATGATTTCATTGACATTTTTGAACAACACCGCGGTGAGCTAACTTTTTTGCATAAATAAGGAGGAACGATTCTATTGTCGTGCTGTAGCCACTGCAGTGCTATAGAATCTGGACGGAAAATATAATTTTATTGACATTTTTGACTAACACCGCGGTGGGCTAACTTTTTTGCATTAATAAGGAGGAAGGATTCTATTGACGTGCTATAGCCATCGAAATGATGTAGAATCTGTCTGGAAAATGCAATTTTATTAACATTTTCTACTAATATTTTGTTGGGTTATCTTTCTTGCATAAATAAGAAGGACATAATCTATTGGCGTGCTATAGCCATTGGAGTGCTATGGAATATGGCTGGAAAATTAGATTTTATTGACATCCTCGACTAATATCGTACTATGGTACTTTCTCGCATAAATAAGGATGAAAGATTATTTTGGCGTGCTATAGCCATTGTAATGCTATATAATATGGCAGGAAAAAGGCAGGAAAAAAAATTTTATTGACATTTTCGGCTAATATCGTGGTGAGCTAACTGTCGGGCGTATAGAAGTAGGAAAGATGCTATTGGCGTGCTATAGTCGTTGCAGTGATATAGAATCTCCCTGGAAAATTCTATTTTATTGCCATTTTCGAATAATATTTTGGTGATCCAGCTTTCTTGCATAAATAAGGAGGATAGATTATCTTGACGTGCTATAACCACTGCTGTGCTATAGAATCCGGACGGAAAATGTAATTTTATTGACATTTTTTACTAACACCGCGGTGAGATACCTTTTTTGCATAAATAAGGAGGAAGGATTCTATTGGCGTGCTATAGCCATTGCACTGCTATAGAATCTGGCTGTATAATATAATTTTATAGACATTATCTACTAATATTGTGTTGAGTTATCTTTTTTGCATAAATAAGGAGGAAGTTATCTATTGGCGTGCTATAGCCATTGGAATGCTATTGAATCTGGCTGGAAAATTAAATTTTATTGACATCTTCGTCTAATATCGTACTATGCTACTTTCTTGCATTAATTAGGAGGAAAGATTCTATTGGCGTGCTATAGTCATTGCAATGCTATATAATCTGGCTGGAAAATTAAATTTTATTGACATCTTCCACTAATATCGAACTATGCTACATTCCTGCATAAATAAGGCGGAAATATTCTATTGGCGTGCTATAACCATTGCAATGCCATGGAATCTGCCAAGAAAATTGATTTTATACGCATTTTCGGCTAGTATCGTTGTGAGCTAACTTTTTTGCATAAATATGGAGGATAGATTCTATTGGCGTCCTATAGGCATCATAATGCTATACAATCTGGCTGTTAAAAACAATTTCTTTGACATTTCGTCTAACATCGTGGTGAGGTAACTTTCTTGCATAATTAAGGATTTAAGATTCTAATGGCGTGCTATAGCCATTTGAATGATATAGAATCTCTCCGGAAAATAATATTTTATTGACATTTTTGGCTAATATCGTGGTGAGCTTACTTTCTTGCATCAAGAACTAGGAAAGATTCTACTGGAGTGCTATAGAAGTTGCAATGCTATAGAATCTGGCTGGTAAATAAATATTTTTTTATCATTTTCTTCT
>NW_016936496.1:0-1127 GCF_001483705.2 Eufriesea mexicana
ATCCTAACCTAGCCTGACCTAACCTAACTTAACCGAGCTTAGTGTGACCCAACGTAACGTAACGAGGCCAATATTGCTGGCCTATCCGGAGCCAATCAGGATATATTAGAGCACATTAGGGCGCAAAAATCCACCAAACAGCGTTGTACAGCACAAAGACAAAGTAGCCTATCCTAACCTAACCAAACGTAACATAAGCAAACGTAGCTAAACTCAAACTAACATGCTGAGACCAGAACTGCTGGTATCCACGGAGCCAAGAAGAACACCATAGGGCACAATAGAGCGCAGAAATCCGCGGATAGCCGTGTAGAGTACAAACGTCTAGAGGACAACACGGTCCTAACCTCGCCAAACGTAACATATCCGATGGCAACATAACCCAATTTAACCTGCCGAGACAACTATTACTGGCAACCCAAGTGCCAATCAGAGCATATTACAGCACACTAGAGCCCAGAAGACCACGGAATAGCAGTGCATAGCACAAGAGTCAGAGTAGCCTATCCTAACGTTATCACAGGTATCATATCCAAACGTAAACTCGACCCAATATAGCGAGACCACAGTTGCTGGCTTCCGCAGAGGCAAGCAGAGTGTACTAGGGCATAGTAGAACGCAGAAATCCACCGCATTGCAGTGAATGGTACAAAAGCCTTAGATATTCTAACCAACCATATCCTAATCTAAGCTAACCAAACGCAGCATAACCCAACATGACGAGTCGCGACAACTGCTCCTGGCCTCCCAAGATGAAGGCAGAATGTAGTAGAGCACAGAAGATTGCAGAAATCCACCGAAAAGCAGTGTGAAGTACAAAAGTCGAAGGTACCCTATCCTAACCTAACAAATCGTATCACCACCATGCGTAACCAAGCTCAACGTAACGTGCCGCCATCACATAATCCTGGCCTTCCCAGAGCCAGGCAGAACATATTAGGGAAAAGCGGTGCCCACAAATCCAAAGGATCGCTGTGTACAGCAGAAGAGCCGAAGATACCCATACCAAACACAGGCTAACGTAGCCTAACCTGTTGTAGCAAAGCCCAAAGTAACGTGCCGCGACCACAGTGTTAGCATCCCCAGGGTTTAGCTGATTAGAGTAGTGCACCGTGGAGGGCAGGAAT
>NW_016936497.1:0-650 GCF_001483705.2 Eufriesea mexicana
TTAAGAAGACTATTTCAGAATTTCTCTCAGGAGAAATGAGTTTCCTTTCTGCCCTTGGCATTCTATACCAGCTTCTCAATTATAAATTTGTCGACTACACTCGTGTCTCAATCTTTTCGCATAAAAGGACAGTATTCCTTGCCATTTACGTTGAATAAAGATTAATTATTTGTCTGTCATATCTAGGATAGAGTAGAGTACCATTCTATGAAGAAACCATGAATCGACGATTGTCAACAGGGGCAACTTGTATACCGGCCTGTATTTTCTAGAGGAATATGGAGAAGTTATTTTGTGACCGGCACGAGCGTGAACGGCTTCGTGTTCGATGGGGAGATAATTCGGAATGCGCCTTTGTGCGTTTTCGTTCTGTTATCTTGGTGTCCTTACCTTCGACAAAATAGTTTTATGAATTTTGAGATGGCGTTATCCTGTGATTGTTGTTTTGTCAATCTATGGTCTCTCAACTCTAGCTTTCGCCATCCTACAATTTAGTAACTGAGTAATATAGTAATTTAGATATTCAATAGCTTTCGCCATCCTACAATTTAGTAACTGAGTAATATAGTAATTTAGATATTCAGTATCTTCAACATTAAGAACATTTATTCCGAATATTGGAAATATGTTCTGAATGAAAATACTGAAAT
>NW_016936498.1:0-518 GCF_001483705.2 Eufriesea mexicana
TTGGTTCGATGTAGCCACTGAATTGCAATATTATCTGTCTGGAAAGTTAAATTTTATTAACATTTTCGACTAATATGGCGGAGTGCCAGACTTCTCTGCATATATAAGGAGGTAGGTACTATCGGTTTGCTATAGCCATTGCATTGCAATAGAATCTGGCTGAAAAGCCAAATTTTACTGACATTTTCGGCTCTTATCGTGGTGAGCGTGCTTTTCTGCATAAATAAGGAGGTAAGAAAATATTGGTTTGCAATAGCCATCGCATTGCGTTAGAATCAGACTGAAAAGATCAAATCTAATGACATTTCCGACCGATATAGTGATGAGCAACCTTTTCCGCATAAATAAGGTGGAAAGATACTATTGGTTTGAATAGCCATTGCATCGCAATAGTATCTGTCGTGAAAGTTCAATTCCATTGACATTTTCGACATTTCGACTAATATCGTGGTGAGCAAGTTTGTCTGCATAAGTGAGAAGGAAAGGTCCTGTTGGTTTGCTATAGCCATTGAATTGCA
>NW_016936499.1:0-3135 GCF_001483705.2 Eufriesea mexicana
CGAAATCTAAACCAAACCAAGAGAACATAACCAATCATAGCATAACTCAAACTAACATGCCGAGACCGCTATTGCTGCCAATCCCACAGCCAAGCAGGCCATACTAGAGCACAGTAGAGCGCAGAAATCCTACGAATAGCAGTGTTCAGCAGAAGAGTTGGAGCTGTCCTCTCGAAACTTAGCCAGGACCAACGTACCCGAACGTAACATGACCTAACGTAACGTGCCGAGACCACTATTTCTGGCTTTCCCAGTGCCAAACTGAAAGCATTAGAGCCCTGTATGGCGCACGAATCAACGAAATAGCAGACTACATCACTAAAGTGAAAGCTATGCTCTCCTAACGTAGCCAATAGTAACATAACAGAAAGTAACCAAAGTCAACATAACGCTCCGCTACCACTATTACTGGCCATCCCAGATCCAAGCAGAACGCATTACTTGAGAGTAGAATGCAGAAATGCATATCATCGCAGCGTATACCGGAAATGTCAAAGCTACTCAAGCCTAACCCATTCAATCGGAGCACAGCCAATCATGGCATTAATAAATCGAATGACCCGAGACCGTTGTTGCTGCTCTTCCCATAGCCAAGCTAAAATTATTAGAGCACTGTAGGGCGCAGAAACGCACCTAATAGTAGACTATAGCACTAAAGTCAAAGGTATCCTTTCCTAACATAACCAAAAGTTACATAAGCGAACGATACATAACACAACCTAACGTCGCGCCGACACTATTGCTGGCCCTCCGAGAGCCATGCAGAACACGATAGTGGAGAGTAGAACGCAGGAACCCATATAAACTCTATGTATATCAGAAAGTACAAAGCGACAAAGACATAACCCCAAACCAATAGAACATAACCAAACATGGCCTGAATAAACCCATCGTGCCGAAACGGCTACCGCTGTCATCCCCAGGGCGAAACCGGACGTACTAGAGCACAGAAGGGCGCAGAAATCCACCGAACAGCAGTGTGTTGCACAAAAGTTAAAGCAATCCTTACCAAACTTATCCTAACCCAAACTAACCGGTCATAACATGACTCAACGTAACGTGTAGAAAACACTATTGCCGTCCTTCCTAGAGGTAAGCTGAAAACATTAGGGCCCTGTGGGGTGCAGAAATCCACCTAATGGCGCGAAAGTCAAAGCTACCCTCACCTAACCTTGCCAATCCTAACATACCCGAACGTAACCCAACTTTACCTAACGTGCCGCGACCACTATTTCTGGTCTCCCGAAAGCAAAGCGGTACACACTAACGGAGAGTGGAGTGCAGAAATCCGTAGAATAGCAGTGTACGGCACAAAAGTTAAAGCTTTCCTAGCAACCTTACCCTAGCCCAACCTAATGGAACGTAACGTGACTCAACGAAACGGGCAGAGACCACTATTGCTGTCCTTCCCAGAGCCAAGCTGAAAATATTGGAGCACTGTAGGGTGCAGGAATCCACGTAAAAGCAGAATACAGCACTAAACAGAAAGCTATCCCCTCCTAACCTA
Source organism: Eufriesea mexicana (assembly GCF_001483705.2). Lineage (NCBI taxonomy): Eukaryota > Metazoa > Arthropoda > Insecta > Hymenoptera > Apidae > Eufriesea > Eufriesea mexicana. The sequence continues at coordinate 1,508 of NW_016936499.1, forward strand.
ACCAATCGTAGCAAAACCAAACGTAACCTTGCTCAACCTAACGTGCTGCGACCACTGTTGCTCGCCTTCCCAGAGCCAAGCAGAACATATTAGAGCACAGTATCTCGCAGAAATCAACCGGGTAGCAGTGTACAGCGCACGAGTCAAAGATATTCTATCCAAACCTGACAAAACATAACATAACGAAACGTAACATAGCTCTACATGACGTGCTGAGACCACTATTGCTGGGCTTCCCAGTGCCAAGCAGGACATATTAGAGCACAGAAGAGCGCAGGAATTCACTGAATAGCGAAGTATAGCACAAAAGTCAAAGCCATTCTCACTAAATCTAAACAAATCTAACATATTAGAACGTAACATAACCAAACCTAACGTGCCCACACCACTGCTACTGAGCACCCCAGAGCCAAGCAGAATACACTAGACTGCATTAGAGCGCAGAAATCCAGAGCATTGATGTGAAAAGCAGATAAGAAGTAGATATCCTAATATAACAGGGCCTAACCTGAGATAATCAAACGTAACCAGCTCCAGCCTAACGTGCCTATGCAAGTATTGCTGGACTTCCTATCGCCAGGCAGGGCATATTGGGGCGGAGTATATCGCAATGGTCCACAGAATGGCAGTTCTAGCACGAGAGTCAGGAATATCCAAATCTAACACAAACCAGCATAACCTAACTAAACGTAACATAGCACACCCTAGCGCACCGCTATCACTATTTCTGAAAATCCCAGAGCAAAGCTGGGAATATTAGGTCACAATAGAACGCAGAAATTCATCGAATAGCTGCGTACAGACCGAAGGACATAGCTATACTTTCCTGACATTTCAAAACGAACCTCAACCAAATGCAGCCTAACACAATCTAACACGCCGAGGCCGCTAATGCTGGACTCTGCAGCTCCAAGCAGAGAATATTCGAGCACAGTAGAGCACAGAGATCCACCGAATAGTAGTGTATAGCACAAAAGTCAAAGCTGTCCTATCCAAACCTGACCAAGCGTAACATAACGAAACGCACCCTAACATAACCGAACGTGCCGAGACCAGTATTGCTGGCTTCCCCGGAGCCAAGCAGAATATACTGGAGCACAGTAGAGCGCAAAGGTCCACCGAATAGCGGTGTGTAGCATAAGAGTCAAAGCTATCCTAACCTATCCAATCGTAACATTAACAAACACGGCATTACAGTAACTATCGTGCCGCGACCACTACTGCTGGCCTCCCCAGAGACGTGCAGAGTTTAGTAAAGTACAGTAGAGCGCAGAACACAGCCAAACAGCAATGTGCAGCACGAAAGTCAAAGATAAACTAACCTAGCCGTGCCTAACCTAACATATCCGAACTTAGAGTGACAATACCTAACGTGCCGTGACCACTATTGCTGGCGTCCGCAGATGCAAGCAGAATATGGTAGAGCACAGTAGAGCACACAAGCCCATAGGGCGGCAGAGTATAGCACGGAGGTCAAATACATCCTAACCTATCCCAAACAAACGTAACAGGACCAAACCAAACCCAAAACAGCATAACGCTCCGTGGCCACTGTTTCTGCAATTCCCAGAGGCAATCGGTTGCTAGAAGAGCAACGCAGAGGACAGGTATCGACCGAGTGGCAGTGT
>NW_016936500.1:0-679 GCF_001483705.2 Eufriesea mexicana
CAGGTCAGGTCAGGTCAGGTTAGGTCAGGTCAGGTCAGGTTAGGTCCGTTCAGGTCAGGTCCGGTAAGGTCAGGCCAGGCCAGATCATGTCTTGTCAGATCAGGTCAGTTCAGGTCAGTTCACTTCAGATCAGATCATGTCATGTCAGGTCACATCAGGTCAGGTCAGGCCAGGCAAGTTCGGGGCTGGTCAGGTCAGGTCAGGTCAAGTCAGGTCAGGTCAGGTCATGTCACGTCAGATCATGTCAGGTCAGGTCAAGTCTGGTACGGGTAGGCCAGGTCTGGCCAGGACAGGTCAGGTCAGGTCAGGTCAGACCGGTCAGGTCAGGTCAGGTCAGGTCAGGTCATGTCATGTCATGTCTGGTCAGGTCACGTCAGGAGAGGTCAGGTCAGGCCAGGCAAGGCCGGGCCAGGTCATATATGGTCAGGTCAGGTCAGGTCAGATCATCCAAGTTATGTCAGGTCAGGTCAGGCGAGGTAAGGTCAGTTCAGTTCAGGTAAGGTCAGGTCAGGTCAGTTCAGGTCACGACAGTTCAGATCAGGTCAGGTCAGGTCTGGTTAGGTCAGTTCAGGTCAGGTCATGTCAGGTCATGTCAGGTCATGTCAGATCCGGTAATGACAGGCCAGGCCAGATCATGTCTGGTCAGGTCAGGTCAGTTCAGGCCAGTTCACTTCAGAAC
>NW_016936501.1:0-251 GCF_001483705.2 Eufriesea mexicana
TAGCACAAGAGTCAAAGCTGTCTTATCCTACCCTATCCAAACCTAGTATAAACAAACGCAACCTATCCTATTCAAACGTGCCGGGACCACCATTGCCGTCATCCCCAGAGCCAAGCAGAATATACTACAACACACGAGAGCGCAGAAAGCAACCAAATAGCAGTATATAGCACAAAAGTCAAAGACACCCTAACCAAACTCATCCAAACCTCACCAAACTGTACGTAACCAACCTCAACCAAATGTACAAC
>NW_016936502.1:0-493 GCF_001483705.2 Eufriesea mexicana
ATGTCAATAAAATTGAATTTTCCAGCAGGATTCTTTAGCTCTGCAATGGCTATAGCACGCCAACAGAATCAATCCTCCTTATTCATGCAAGAGAGTTAGCTCACCACGATATTAGTCGAAAATGACAATAAAATTGAATTTTCCATGCAGGTTCTAGAGCATTGCCAAGACTATGGTACGCCAGTAGTATCTTTTCTCCTCATTTATGCATGAAAGTTAGCTCACCACGATATTAGTCGCAAACGTCAATAAAATGGAATCTTCCAGGCAGATTCTATAGCATTGCAATGGCTATAGTACGCCTATAGAATCTTTCCCCCTCATTCATGCAAGAAAGTTAGCTCACCAGGATATTAGTCGAAAATGTCAATGAATTTGAAGTTTCTAGCCGGATTCTATAGCTCCCCAATTGCTATAGCACGACAATAGGATCTTTCCACCTCATTTACGCACGAAAGCTACCGCACCACGATATTGGCCGAAAATGTCAATA
>NW_016936503.1:0-624 GCF_001483705.2 Eufriesea mexicana
TGTATAGGTTAGGTAAGGTCAGCTTAGGTCAGATTGTGCTTGACTTTTGTGCTATACACTGCAGTGGCGTGGAATTCATCCCTGATGTGCTCTGGTATGTTCTGCTGGGACCTGGGGGCGGGGGGCAGCAGCAGTTGCCTCGGCAAGTTAGGTTGAGCTATGATACGCTTGGATTTGCTACGTTTGGTGAGGTTATGATGTCATAGCTTAGACTTATGTGCTATACACTGCTATCCGCGCGTTTCCGCAATCTACTGTGCTCTGGTGTACTCTGCTTGACTCTGGGCATGCCACCAGTAGTGGTCTCGTCATGAGTGTGAGTTAGACTATGCTTGGGTCTGTTACGTTTGGCTAGGTTAGGACATCCTACTTTGCCCTTCGTGCTATACACCGCTTTTCGGTGGATTTCTGTGACATACAATGTTCTACTGTATTCTGCATGTCTCCGCGGATGCCAGCATAGGTGGTCACGGCTCGTTATGTTGTGTTACGTCACGTTCGATTTTGTCACGTTTGTTCAGGCTTGTATAGGGTATATTAGACTTTTACGCCATACACTGAGATTCGGTGGGTTTTTGCCATCTACTGTGCTCTAATATGTCCTGTTTGACCTTTCGGTTGCCA
>NW_016936504.1:0-801 GCF_001483705.2 Eufriesea mexicana
TGGAGCTTAAACAACGAGTGAGCAGATTAATTCAATGGCTACAGTACTGTGATGATCGTTGTAAAAAATACTGTCTCGTCAGTAGTTATTACCTCGTGCGATAATGGACCTAGATTTATCATCCTAGAAATGCTATAGGATTTAAAACATAATTGTGGAGGCTTCTCCAGAGGTAGCAGTGCTCTGTTGGTGGATGTATCGCGCACCGTACCGCCAATTGTAAGTATCTCCTGCTGCATCTGATCAATGCATTGATTATGCTGCAAATGTTTTGAGAATTAAGCTATCAGTGAGCATATTGTTTCAACGTATGCAGTACTGTGATGATGGTTGTACTCAGTACTGCAATTTCGATTGCTTATATCCTGATCGATAATGGATCACTCCTTTTTCTTTATGTAACTGCTATAGAATTTCAATCTTCATTGTGGAGGTTTATCCATCAGCTATAGTGTGGTCTTGGTGTACGTACTATGCACCGTACTGTCAATTGTAGATATCACTAGGCATAATTGAATTATTCATTGATTATGCTAGAATTGCGGAGGACTATATATCATCAGTGAATAAATTAATCGAACGGCTTTAGTACTGTGATGAGGATTGCAATCACTACCGCCTTGTTACCTGTCAATTCCTCGTGCCACAATGAATGTGCCTTTAGTCACTGTAGAGTAGCCATAGAATCATTATCGTCGTTTAAGAAGGATAGTGCGACGCTATAGTGCCCCCTTAATTGCTATACACAGTCCTCTATTGACAGATATCAATGTCTCAGACAGAAGATACACAGTTCAGTGA
>NW_016936505.1:0-1099 GCF_001483705.2 Eufriesea mexicana
GGCTAAGTCTGGAGGTGATAGCTTCGATTCTTGTGGTATACACTCTACATTGCTTCACTATACCCTGTCAGTCTATAGGGAGGCCAGTAATAGCAGTCTCGGCGCGTTAGGTACAGTGAGGCTACGTTTGGTTAGGTTGTGTTAGTCTGGGCTAGGATTGGATAGCGCAGACTTACGTGGTGTACACAGCTTTCGGCGGATTTTGCGCTCCACTGTGTTCCCATATGTTGTGCTTATCACTGGGATTATCAGCAATAGTGGTCTCTGCACGATAGGTTCATTTACATTGCGTCCGTTTATGTTACGTTTGGGTAGGTTAGGATAGGGTGTCTTCGATTTTTGTGTCGTACATTGCTCTTTGGTGGATCTCTGCGTTCTACATTGCTTTACTATACTCTGCTCGACTCCCGGGAGGCCAGCAATGGTGGTCGCGGCGTCTTGGGTTCAGTTGGGCTAAACGTTCAGGTTAGGGTATGTTAGGGCAGGTTCGGTTAGGGTACCTCATTCTTCTGTGCGATACACTGCAGTGCCGTGGGCGGCTGTGATCTACTGTATTCTAGTATATCCTGCTTGGCGCTGAGTCGGCTGGCAATAGTGTTCGTGGCACGTTAGGTTGAGTTTAGTTACGTTTGGTTACGTTAGGCTAGGCTATGTTTGGTTAGGGTCGCTTCGACTTTCGTGTTACAGACTGTTATTCAGTGGATTCCTGCCTTCTACTGTGCCACCCTGAAATCCGCTTGGTCCTCTGGAGTTCAGCAACAGTAGTCGTGGCACGTTATGTTGAGTTTGCTATGTATGGTTGGGATAAGTTGGTTTGGGTTAGGTTTGTGTATCTTCGACTTTTCTGCTGCATACTGCGATTCCATTGATTTCTACGCACTACTCTCCTCTAATATGTAGTAATATGTACTTCCTGTCTCTGGTGAGGCCAGCAGTTGTGGTGGCGGCACGATAGGCAGCGCTTTGTTACGCTCGGTAATGTTACGATTAGCTAGGTTAGGAAAGGGGTGCTGTGACTTTTGCGCTATATACACCTATTCGGCGAATTCCTGCGCTCCACTCTGCTTCATTATTCTCTGCTTGGCTCTGTGGTTGACAG
>NW_016936506.1:0-1579 GCF_001483705.2 Eufriesea mexicana
GACGAAATCCACCATATATCAGTGAATAGAATGAAAGATGAGGCTATCTTAACCAAACGTAGCATAACCCAACCTAACCGAACGTAACATAACCAAACCTGACGTGCCGCGACCGCTATGGATGGCCTCCACAGAGCCAAGCTGAAAACGTTAGTAGAGAGTGTTTCGCAGAAATCCATAGAAACACAGTGAGCATCAGAAAAGTCTAAGGTTTCCAAAGCAAACCCAAACCAACAGAACATAACCAAACATAGCCTTACTAAACCAGAAGTGGTGGGACCGCTATTGCTGCCCTCGCCAGAGCCCAGCAGGACATAGTGACAGATAGGCGCAGAAGACCACCTAATAGCAGACTAGAGCACTAAAGTCAAAGCTATTCTCTCCTAACCTACCCAATCACAGCATAGCCAAACGCAACCTAACTCAATGTAACGAGCCGCGACCGTCCTTACTGGCCCCATCACAACTGAGCTGAACAGATTAGTGGAGAGTAGTACGCAGAAATCCATAAAATCGCAGTATATATCATAAGTGTTATAACTACCCAATCCCAACCAGAGCAATAGAGCACAGCCGAACACAGCCTAACTAAACCTGACGTGCCGAGACCGCGATTGCTGCATTCCACAGAAACAAGCAGAACATAATAGAGCACAGTAGGCCGCAGGAATCCACTGAATTGCAGTGCAAAGCACGAAGGTAGAAGCTAAACTGGCAAACGTAGCCAAACCTTACCTAATCGAATGTTACTTAACACAAGCTGACGTGCCGCGACCGCGGTTGATGGGATCCCCAAGGCCAAGCAGGGCGTGCTAGAATAGCGTACAGCGCAGAAGTCCATAGAATGGCAATGTTTAGCAGAAAAATCAATGCTATCCTTACCTAACCCAGACAAACCTGACATAGTTAAGCGTAACCAGACCCAACCGAACGTACAGAGACCACTATTGCTAGCCTCCACAGCCACGCAGAGTATACCAGAGCTCAGCTGAGCGCCGTAATCCACCGCACTGCAGTGCACAGCAGAATAGTCAAAGACATTTGATCTAACCAAACCTAACCTAACCAGTCCAAACCTAACCACACCGGACGTAGCCAAACTCAACGTAAATTTCCGCAACCAATATTGCTGGCCCCCAAGGTGCATCAGATTAGGGTAGAGCACAGTGGAAGGCAGCAATGCAACGAATAACTGTGCACAGCACGAAAGCCGAAGCTATCCTAAGCATTCCTAACCTAACATACCCTAACCAAACGTAACGTGACTCAACCTAACGTGCCACAGCCACAATTGCTCGCATCCCGGGATTCGAGCAGAGTATAGTAGAGCAATGAATGGCGCAGGTATCCACTGAATAGCGGTGTATAGCACAATCGTCAAAGCTACCATATCCTAACCGAACCACACGTGACATAACCAATCGCAGTCTAACTCAACCTTACGTGCCGAGGACACAATTGCTGACCTACCCAGAGGCAAGCAGAACATACTAGAGCATGGTAGGGTAAAGAGGTACACCGAATTGCAGTGCACAGCACAAAAGTAGAAGCCATCCAAACCAAACTGAACCCAACCTAA
>NW_016936507.1:0-230 GCF_001483705.2 Eufriesea mexicana
ATGCTATAGAATCTGGCTGGAAAATTCAATTTTATTGACATTTTCTACTAATATCGTGGTGAAGTAACTTCCTTGGATAAATAAGGAGGACAGATACTATTGGCGTGCTATAGCCATTGCTATGCTATAGAATCATGCTGGAAAATTCAATATTATTGTCATCTTCGACTAATATCGTGGTGAGATAACTTTCTTGCATAAATAAGGAGGACAGATTCTATTGGCGTGCT
>NW_016936508.1:0-622 GCF_001483705.2 Eufriesea mexicana
TGTACTGCACGAAAGTCAAAGACATGAAATCAAACTCGACCTAACCTAACATATCCAAACGCAACCTAAACCAACCTAACCTGCCGAGACGAATGTTACTGGCCTCGAATATCCAGGAAGAGCATACTATATCACACTAGAGCGCTGAAGACAGCAATACTGGCCTCGAATATCCAGGAAGAGCATACTATATCACACTAGATCGCTGAAGACAGCTGAATATCAGTGTATATCACAAAATACAAATATAACCTATCCTAACGAATACAAACGTGGCATAACCGAACGCAACCTAACTCAACCTAAACTGCCGCAATCGCTCTTGCTGGCTTCCACAGAGCCAAGCGGAACACATCATGGGAGAGTAGAGCACAGAGTTCCGTAGAATCTCAGTGTACAGCAGAAGAGTCAAAGCTAACCAATCCTTACACAAACTAACATAGCACACCCAAACGTAGCCTATCTCAACATAACGTGCGGCGAACACTGTTCCTGGCCTCCCCTGGGCGAAGCAGAATATAATAGATGTCAGGAGAGCGCTGGAAGCCACCAAATAGCGGTGTATAGCACAAAGGTCAATGATATCCTAACTCAATCTGACACAACTCTACTGATCCGAACG
>NW_016936509.1:0-641 GCF_001483705.2 Eufriesea mexicana
GTCAGGTTTGGTTAGGATATTATTGACTCTTGTGCTCTGCACTGGAATGCAGTGGCTTTCTGCTCTCTGCATTGCTCCACCATACTCTCCCCGTCTTTCGGGTGGCCAGCTATTGCGGCCGTGTCCAGTCTGGTTATGATATGTTACATTAGGCTAGGATAGGTTAGCATATGTTTGATCAGGACATCTTCGACTTTCGTGCTATACGCAGATATTCGGTAGATCTCTCTGCACTAATGTGCTGTATCATATTCTGCCTGGTTCCGGGGAGGCCAGCAAATGTGGTCCCGGCATGTCATGTTGAGTTATTCTACATTTGGTCAGGTTGCGTTAGTTTGGGTTTGGTTTGGATAGCTTTGGCTTTTCTGCTATTCACTGCGATTGGATGGATTGCATTTCACTGCGATTGGATGCAGTGCTGCGCTCTACACTCCTCAACTATATCCATCTTTTCTCTGGGATGGCCGGCAATAGTGTTCGTGGCACGGTAGGTTATGTTAGTTAACGCCTGGTTACGACATGTTAGGTTAGGCTGTCATCGAATTTTGTGCTATACACTGTTTTTCCATAGATTTCTTCGCTCTACAAAGCTCTACTGCACTCTGATCGACTCAGGGGGGGGGGGGCAAGCAATAGTGGTC
>NW_016936510.1:0-882 GCF_001483705.2 Eufriesea mexicana
TCTTGTGCTTTGCACCTGAGTGCCGCGGACTTCAGCGCTCTCCTGTGCTCCAGTATATTCTGCTTCGCTCTGCGGATGACAGCAACAGTGGTCTCGGCACGTTAGTTTGAGTTAGGTTACGTATGGCCTTACTATACATGGCCATGTTGGGCTAGGTTGGCTACGACTGTTGAGCTGCACACTGCTCTTCGGTTTATTCCTGCGCTCTATTGTGATCTAATATTCTCTGCTTCGCTCTGGGAATTCCAGAAATACTGACCGCGGCGCGGTAAGATGTGTTAGCTTACGTTTGGTTAGGTTAGGTTTGTGTGGGTTATGCTAGGATATCTTTGACTATCGTGCTATACACTGCCATTCCACGTTCGTGTGTGCAGTGTGCTCTACTATGCTCAACCATGTTCTGATATTCCCCGGAAACCAGCAATAGTCGTCGCGGCACGTTAAGTATTGTTAATCTACGCATGGCTAGGTTAGACTAGGCCTAGTTAGGTTAGGATATCTTTGACTTTTGCGATATACATTGCTATTCGGTGGCTTTCTTCGCTCTTCTGTGCGCTACTGTACTATGGTCGACTCTGGGGTGGCCAGTAATTATGGTCGTGCACGACAAGTATTGTTATGTTACGCTTGGTTCGGCTAGGATAGGGTACATTCGACATTTGTGCTGTACACTGCTGTGCGGATGACTTCTCCGCTCTACTGTGATCTCATATGATCTACATGGCTGTAGGGAGGCCAGCAATTGTGGTCTCGGCAGTTTAGGCTAAGTTGGACTACGTTTGGCTTGGTTACGTTATTCCGGTTTAGGTTTGGGCAGCGTCCTTCGTGGTACACAATGCTATTCGGTGGATTCATGCTCTCAGCTGTGCTCTACTATAATCT
>NW_016936511.1:0-1540 GCF_001483705.2 Eufriesea mexicana
GGGGTTATTAGAAGAGATGAATATTGGAAATTAATAGTGTTTTCAGTAAAACATGAATATTTGTGTATTATTTAATTTAACCCTTTGTATTCGACGATCTTCTCACTGCAGAAATATAATAGAAATTCAAAGATTCTCTGGCATAAATCACAGAACATTTTTTGGAACAGTAAATAGAAAATTGTATAATGATTAACACATAGAATAATTTAATTCCAATATCCCGCAAGCTTTTATCAACATTACCTTAAAAATCACATAATAATTAATATCGGTTTCCAAAATTTGATTAAACGATGACTTTAGGTCGTCTCTCGAGTGCAATGGTTTAAATTAAATACAATTGTAACTATAAATACATATAAATAAATTATAACAAATTAAAAAAGGTATGATATGTGTTTATCGTGTGACGTGTGTAAAATTGGAAACCAGGATCAAGTAGTATTCTTTCAGCTTCACTCAACTATACTTCCGATGCTTGTCTACTTTTTGGTCCTTCGCGTGCATTGACATAATAATAGGGCAAGTTGCATCGTTAGGAATTTTATTTTATGCTAATTCCACATTTTGTCTCATATCGTTGACTCTGCAGAGCTTATGCCAATGCTTTGTATCGCTGTTTATTACTTTATCCAACTATCTTTATGGTTGTGCTAAAGAAGGTGGCTGCCTCGTAGCACTATGATCAACTACAGCTGCATCCCTTGCAGCACTGCACGATGCACTTATCAACATCCTCAACGTGAGAAGAAGAAGCTCTACTTTGTGCAGTCATTATTATATCTTAATACATTGAATAAATTAGCATAATTTAATATAATTTCGTATAATTTAATGATAATAATAATTCAGCGTAATGCAACGTATTAACATACTACCGTGTTTTCACATTGCAGCAGTAACTATTTAAACTCTCTGAAGCTCGGGGAATTTTTAAATAAAACGAACAGCTTCCCTGGGGCGATCCTGGATGACCAGAGCCATTCGGTGTCAATATCGTTATTGATGGTAATTTTATTACACACCGTCCGACAATTTTGATACCTTCGCATTCTGATAGTAAAATGATAAAGCGAACGCAGCCTGCGTGGACATTTAACTCCTCGATCTTATCTTTAAATATATACAGGTAGCCCTCCTACAACACGACATCCTATAACACGATTCATAAATTGCGGGAACCCTCCTACAACACGGTTTTTTCTAACACGATAAGAAAATTGCAGAAACTTTTGTACAACACTGTACTTCTACACGAGCAGTGACGAATTTCTAACTAAGAAAATTGCAGAAACTTTTGTACAACACTGTACTTCTACACGAGCAGTGACGACGAAGAAATTTATTAACCCTTAGCACTCGACGACTTTTGGCTGGAAAAGAGTAGAAATTCAAAGATTCTCTACTAAAAAACTGACGATACATTTTCGGGCAGTAAATAAAGAATTGTATAATAATAGAATTGTAGAATTAGTTGATTTCGATACCTCGCACACTGTTACATTACATTAAATTTGATATATTAATTAATATCGAT
>NW_016936512.1:0-3662 GCF_001483705.2 Eufriesea mexicana
AAGATTGATGCAAGTAAATCGACACATAGTATTTCCTATATAGTAGGAAATCAAATGATTTAGAAATATATTCAGTCAGCAATAACACCTAAGTTAAGGGAACTTCACTGGGGTTCCCTTTCTCGTATTTATGTTCGTTTTATTCTTGTTAGTTGGTCACTATTGTTATTAAATTTTTATAAGTATGTTGTCATATGAAAATTTGACAAGAAAAGAAAAAAAAGATCTGTGTTCGAATAGGATTCGAGTAATTTTTTGGCAAGCAATTTCCTTTATTATAATACATCGTAATGTCTGTCTTGTGATTCAGCGATGCGCATAAATAAAAGAAGCTTGCCGAAAGTATAAATTCGGTACAGTTTAATTATTTCGTGTTCTGGTCTACATTCTCTGTTAACGTTTCATGCGAGCAACTTTTACTTCATGGCGACTTAGTTTGAAAATCGGTAATTTCTTATTATACAAGCACCGACCGTCTTGCGAGGATTGTCTATAATGTCGAAACGATGTAGGTTTATTTCATGCAATTTAATGAGAGCTTCGTACAATGTTATTTTTGCGACGGAAGGTTCCAAGCTATGAAATCGATAACTGTACCGATAAAAACGTTTATAAATTTATCCTTATAATTTTAGAGGTCGAAACAGGTTCGTATTCAGTGTACCAAATGTTCATTAGATTATTGGAGTAAAAGCAGGAAGTGATGGCCGCACTATTCCATATTCATATCTCATTCGGACAATAGTTGAAACTTTGCCTATTTTAAAACCATCTTTTTCATTGATTATAGAATATTGTACTGAAACCAAAGTTTCGATTTCTAAAGTAATTCCAGCAATAAAACAATTACTCGTTTTCTTTGCTTTACTTAGCGAGAATATTTTAACTGTGTAATTAAAGGAAATAACATTCGAGTACTTCCATAATGTTGAAAGTAATTCATTGCATGTAATGGCGACAGTTCTCGATCCGCGTTTTAATCCTTTCGCTACAGCGGATGTTGCCGCGAAGTCCCTCTCGTAGAACGAAACGACGTGTCAAAGATGAAAACATTACGATTATGCAGTCTTTGGCTATAAAGCTTGCAATGCTTTGCAAAGAGAGCTAAGAGGAACGGTAGCAATTGTCTTAACCCTTTGCATTCGAGAGGTGACCCCCAGTCGCCATTTTGATCAGAACCTAAACATCGTTAACTAATATATCAAATTTAAAATTACCCAACAACGCGTGGAATCTCGAAGTAAAATAATTCTGTCTTAATTTGCATACGATTTCTTATTTATCGTTTTAACCCTTCGATGACTGAACTGTTTGACGTTAAGCGTGCGCTGTGGGAGCCCCCACTTCTTACAAACGGAGCACGTTTCGGCAATATTCTAAACTAATTGTAAACTATTTCGAAATTATTATTTTATAAAACTATACAGAGTTCATAGCCCAGATTGAATGATTATGTGAGAACGCATATAATGCGTTCATAGCTCAAATCGAATGGTTGTGGGAGAACCCATATATGGGTTCATAGCCCAAATCGAATTGTCGTGTGAGAACTCTTATATGGGAGTTCATAGCGCTCAAGGGGTTAAAAATATCGTCAACTGTATGGCAGAAAGTCTTCGAATTATTATTTTTCTGTAACGAAAAATTCGCAACGAGTGCAAAGGGTTAATTTTTTACTCAATTTTTGTGGCCGATGACTATAGTCATCCGTAGTAGCGAAAGGGGGGTTAACCATTTGCATCATGGCCCTACTTGAGATGCTGTGTTCATGAAACAGCTGCAACGTTCAACCGACGACTGGCCCGTATCACCGCGCGCGGTCGGTCGTATGTGCAGTAAATGACTTCGGAATTGTTCATGGAGTTTATTTAACATGATACTTTTCAATACAATAGGTACACAATGTTACATCGCAAACATCGCATTTTACATTTTTTTATATAAACAAAAAAAAAAGAAAAATTATTTTACAAATAAAATAAAACATAAGTTAAATTTGTCAAGAATATAATGAACTGTTGTAGGCGAGATGCTTGCAAAAGGGATCACACGTGATCTGTCGCATACGAAGAATATTCAGCGACTGGTAATGAAAACTAGTCACAGCTCGCGGAATATTCCGCGCTCGGTGATAGGAGACTGTCGTGATTCGCGGATTATTCCGCGCCTGGATGCAAATGGGTTAAAGCGTAAAGGTTTATGTTCGACGCGTTTCGACAATATCGGAAAACCAGAAACGTTCATAAATTCTTGCGTTTCAAATGTATCTCTCGATAACATATTCGAGTAAACGACACGCATCATTCTGTCCCTTTTTCGACTACAAAGTTAAACAAGAAAGTATAAGTAATGTATATGATAGTCGGATAAACGAATTAGATAATTATATGCGAGAAAGTTACATTGATTATATCCATTGAAATATTGGAGAATGAATAGAACAATGTATCCCAATCTAGCGAGATCGGCATAATATTTTTTGTCCTGACCTTTCACACCAGCATTATTCGAAAGGGTGCATTCAAAAACAGCAAATATAATAGAAGTAGATTAAAATGTATGATGTTAATTAAATCTTACTATTAAATACATAATACGAGCTTTATGTATGAGGGAATTGATATTCCTAGCATTAACTGAATGAGAATTAGGAAATTTGTCTTCTAGATGAATCGTTCAAAATAGTTACAATTGTTGTAAGTAAATAAAATCAAGTATTCACATATCATGTCGTGTACAATAGTATATTAACTTTAAATGTAATTGTACTTCGGTATGCGTAGTATAAAAATGATAATCTGAACTACTTTTTATTTGAAACCTTTGTCGTAATCGCTAAAAACTCTTGTATTATTTCATTTTACTTTCCTTATTTCTCAGGGATAATCACACGTTAGTTGTAATTCTATAGGCAAATGGGAATGCGTATAAAAATATGTTTATAACAGTAACTTTTCAGATTTTATTTTATTCGTATCAATGAAATTGCTGCGGTAAAAGTAACAAAATACGATATTACAAATGTGCTTGAGATATTAAACATTCATATCCGTGGGATATGTAAATATCTTGAGAACTAAAGCCGAGAGGCAATTATATATTTTTTTTATATTTCTCCTTTATTGTTTGTACTTATTACTTGGAATAATATTCGCAAATATTTGTACAGTGTGTGTATAGTAAAGTTTGGTAACCATTTTCTTAAATGACACGCACTATTTGATGAAATTCATATATTGGTATCAATAATTAACGGACAGCTGTATAAGATTCGAATTTAATTTTTAGTGTATTAGTTGAGTCTTTTTCGGTTTTCTGAAGAGTTTCTTTTCCTAGAATTTCTCCGGAACTTCTTCCCCCGGCTATTTATTGCTATATGATATCATAAACCTAAGAAGTTTCTTATATCGTAACCGGTGTTTGCCTATGTATAGAAAGGCACGAAAACTATACAGTCAAGTGGGGTAAAAGGGAAGAGGGTCGAGTAGATAAATAAATAAATAATAAATAAATAGATAAATAAATAGGAGGAGAAGGAATGAAGGAAGGATGGGTGGGTGGAGTGCAGAAGAGGGGTAAATAAATTTTATTTATTTCACGTTCATGTTTACAGTGTTTATAAGTATGGCCGTCTGAAATTTACAAAAGACAATATGAAAATG
>NW_016936513.1:0-934 GCF_001483705.2 Eufriesea mexicana
TCAATGTCTAGAGCAGAAATCCACCATATAGGAGAGCACTGCACAAGAGTCAGAGACACCCTAACCTAACCTGGCCTAACCAAACCTAACCGTACGTAGCATAACTCAACACGACTTGCCGCGACCACTGCTTCCGGCATCCCGTGAGCCAAGCAGAACATACTAGAGCTCTGCAGATCACAGGAATCCACCTTATACAGTGTATAGCACGAAAGTCGAAGCTACACTAACCAAAATTAACTTAGCCTAACCTGACCAAACGTAACCTATCTCAAAGTGACGTGCAGCAACCGCTATTTCTCGGATCCCCAGAGCCGTGCAGAGTACTCTAGAGCAATGCAGAACGCAGAAATCCACCTAATAGCAGCGTATAGCGCAAGAGTCCAGGGTATCCTAACCCAACCTGGCATAACATAACCTATCCGTATGTAGTGTATCTGAGCAATTCCTGAAGAGGCCATTATTGCTGTACTCTCACAGCCAAGCAAAACATACTGGAGCGCAGTGGAAGGCAGCGATCCACCGAATACCAGTCTACAGAACAAAAGACGTAGTAGCCTACACCAACCTAGCCAAACATAACGTAACCAAACGTAGCTGAACTAAACCTATCATGACGGGACCTCCATTTCTGTCCTCCACAGAGACATGCACAATGTACTAGAGCACTGCAGAGCGCAGAAATCCACCGCATTGTCGTGTATAGCACATAAGTCGAAGACAATCTGACCAAACCTGACTTTAATTAACCAAACCAAAAGTAGCATAACTCAACACAAATTTCCGCGGCCACTGCTTCTGGCATCGCCGGAGCCAAGCAGAATATAGCAGAACACTCCAGATCACAGAAGTCCGCCTAAAAGCAGTGTACAGCACGAAAGGTAAAGCCACCCTTATTTAACTTAACTTAACCTATCCTAACCAAACGTAACAT
>NW_016936514.1:0-12036 GCF_001483705.2 Eufriesea mexicana
GATAGCTTCGAATATTGTGCTACACACTGATACTCTATGGAACCCTGTGCCCTTTTGTGCGCTCTCACACTCTGCTTGTCTCCTGGATCGCCACGAGTCGTGGTCACGTCCCGTCGGGCTTGGTTATGTTACGATTGGTTAGGTAAGGTTTGGTTATGTTAGGATGGGACTGCTTTGACTTTAGTGTTTGCACGGCTATGCGGTGGATTTCGACGCTCAGCCGTGATCTGATAATTTCAGCCTGAATCTGGGAAAGACAGCTATAGTGGTCTTGGCACGCTGCGCTTAATTAGGATGCGTTCGGCGTTGTTGTGTTAGGTCAGGTTAGGTAATGATATCTCTGACTCTTGTGTTATAAACCGAAATGCCGCAGATGCCTGTGATCTAATGTGCGGTAGCGTATTCTGCTTGGCGCAGGGAGGTCAGCAATAGTGGTGTAGGTCGGTTAGGTGGAGTTACGTTGCGTTCGATTATGCTATGTTTGGTTAGGTTAGGCGATGAGAGCTCTGACTATTGCGCGGTAGACTGCTGTTCGGAGGATTTCTGCGCTCTACTGTGATCTAATATGCTCTGCTTTGCTCTGGGGAGGCCAGAAACTGTGTCCGCGGCGCGTTAGGTACAGTTAGGTTACGCTTGGTTAGGTTAGGTTTGGTTTGGGTTTGGATAAAATGTCTTTGACTTTTGTGCTGTACACAGAAATGAGGTAGGTTTTTGCCCTGTTCTGTGCTCTAGTAGGTACTGCTTGGCTGCGGGGGGCCAGCAATAGTGGTGTCGCCATTTAGTTTGAGATACGCTACGCTTGGTTACGTTATGTCGGCCATGGTTTTGTTCGGATAACTTCTACTTTTCTGCTATACACTGCGATTCTGTGGATTTCTGCGCTCTACTCTCCTGCATTATGACCTGCTTCGCTCTTTGGGGGCCAGCTATACTTGTTGCGGCACGTTAGGTTGAGTTACATTACGTTTGGTCGGTTTGTATTATTTTGGGTTTGGTTAGGATGGCTTAGACATTTGTGTTCAGCTCAGCTATGCTATGGACTTCTGGTCTCTACTTTGCTCTATCATACTCTCTTTGTGTCTGGGGACGCCAGCAATTGCGGCCGCGGCACGTTGGGTTCTGTTATGCTACATTCGGCTAGGATAGGATAGTTTAAGTTCGACCAAGTTGTCTCTGACATTTGTGCTACACCCTGATCTTCGTTGGATTTCTACACTCTACATTTCCCTACTATATTCTGCTCGTATCTGGGGTGTCCTGTAACAGTGTTCTCCGCACATTAGGTTGAGCTACGTTATGGTTGGCTATGTTACGTTCGGTTATGGTAGGAGGTAATGGCTTTGACTTTTGCGCTATACACTGATATTCTGCGGACTTCTGCGCCTTTCAGTGCTCTAATGTGTTCTGCCTGCATCTGGGGAGGACATCAATAGTGGTATCGGCACGTTAAGTTGTGTTAGTCTACGTTTGGTTAGGACAGGCTGGGTCATCTGAGGTTAAAGTATCTTGGACGTTTGTGATCTTCGCTGCTATTTGGTGGCTTCCTGCGCTTTACTGTGCTCTCTATACTCTGATCGGCTCTGAGCAGGCCAGCAACAGTGGTCATGGCTCGATAGGTTTTGTTAGGCTGCGTTCGGTAATGTTACGGGTGGTAAGGATAGGAGAGGGTAGCTTCGACCTTTGTGCTCAACACTGATATTCTATTGAATTCTGTGCTCCGCTGTGCTCTACCTTATCCTGTTTGTCTCTGGGGAAGCAAGCAGTAGTGTTCGCGTTATATTGGGTATAGTTATTCTACGCTAGGTTACGTTAGGTTAAGCCGGGTTAGGTCAGGGTATCTTAGACTTTTGTACTACACATTGCTATTTGGTAGCTTTCTGCCCTCTACTGTGCTCTAACTTACCCTGCTCGATTCTTGTGGGTCCAGCAATTGTGGCCATGGCACGATAGGCTGTGATAGGCTACGGTTGGTAGTGTAACAATTGATTAGGTCAGCATAGGATAGATTTGGCTCTTGTGCTATACACTGCTCTTCGCAGGATTTCTGCGCCCTTCATTGCTCTGCCACTCCCTGCTCGACCCATGCGAAGCTATCAATTGCGGTCGTGGCACTACAGGTTGAGGTGGTTAGGTTAGGTTGCTTTACGTTCGGTTAGGATGGCTTTCCCCTTTGGGTTATACACTGCTATTCGGTGGATTTCTGCGCTCCACTTTGCACTGACGTGTTCTGCATGGCGCTTGGGAGGCCAGCAATGGGGGCGTCGTCTAGTTACGTTTAGTAATTCTATCTTTGGTTAGGTCAGGTTATGCAATGTTAGGTTATTATATCTCTGACTTTTGTGCTATACACTGCGAATTGGTGGCTTCCTGAGCTCTGCTTTGCTCTGGTATATTCTGCTTGTCTCTGGGGAGGCCAGCAATGGTGGCCTCGTCACGTTAGGTTAAGTTAGTTTGCGTTTGGTTATACTACGTTTGGAAATGGTAGGATTCGATAGCTTTGACTTTTGCGCTATCCACTGCTACTTGGCCGATCTCTGCGCTCTACGTTGCTCTACTATAATCTGCTAGATTCTGGGGATACGAGTAATAGTGGTCTCGGCTGAATATGCCGAGTTGGGTTAGGTTCGGTTACGTTACGCTACTTTGGGTTAGGTATGTATAGATTTGACTTTCGCGGTACATGCTGATATTCAGTAGATTTCTAAGCCCTTCTGTGCTCTAGTATGTTCCGCTTGGCACAGGCGCAGCCAGTAACAGTGGCCTCGGCACGATAGCTTGCGATATGTTACATTGGGCTAGGTTATGTTAGCTCTGGCTATGTTTGCATAGCATCGCCTCTTCTGCTATACACTGCGGCACTACGGATTTCTGCTCTCTAGTCTCCAATGTTATTCTCTGCTTGGCTCTTTGGATACCAGCAATACTAGTCGCGTCACGTTTGGTGGGGTCATGTTACGTCCGGATACGATAAATTTGTCTAGGTAGGTGTGGGATATCTTTGTCTTTTGTGATATACACTGCATTTCGGAAAAGTTCTGCGCTTTAATGTGCTCTAATATGCTCTGTCTGGATCTGCGGTGGCCAGTAATTGTGGTCTCGGCGCGTTAGGTTTATTTATTCTACGTATATTTGGGTTAGGCCAGGAAGATTTGGTTAGGGTTTCTCTCACTCTTGTGCTGTACATTGCTATTCGGTGCGTGTCCGTGCTCTAGGTTGCTCTACTATACTACGCTCGACATTGCGGAGCGAGCAGTGATGGTCAATTCACGTTAGCCTGAGTTAGGTTACGTTTGGTTGGATTAGGCTTTGATTAGGCTAAGTTTGGTGGGGATAGCTTTAACTCTCGAACCATACACTATTATGTGGTGGATTCGTTTGTCCTACTGTGCTCCACTATATTGCGCTTGCTTCGGGGCGCCTGCAGCTGTGGTCGCGGCATGATGTGATGTGCTATGCTACGTTCCGTTAGGTTGGTCTGGGTCAAGTTATGTCAGGATATCTTCGACTTTTGCGCTATTCACTGCAATGGGGTGGATTTCTGCGCTCTGCTGTGCTCTAGTACATTCTGATTCCCTCTGTGGAGGCCAGCAATAGCTGTCTAGCTAAGTTAGCTTGAGTTACATTACGTTCGGCTAGGTTAGGGCAAGCTATCTTTTCTTTTGTAACTTTCACTGCTATTCGGTGGATTTCTGTGCTTTATTGTGCTCTCATATGCTCTGATTGGCTCCGGAGAGGCCAGCAATATTGGTCTCGTCACTTTGTGTTGAGTTAAACTACGTTCGTATAGGTTTGGTTAGGACAAGTTTGGTCAGTATATGTTTGACTTTTGTGCGGTACACAGCAATGTCGAGTATTTTGGCGCTCTGTTGTGCTCTTGTATATTCTGCTTGGCTCTGCGAAGCCAGCAATAGTGGTCTCGGCACGTTACGTTCAGGTAGTTTGCTTTTGGTTATGTTATGTTTGCCGGAGTTAGGTCTGGATAGATATGACTTTTGTGCTATACACTGCGGTTTTATGGATTTCTGTGCTCTACTGTCCTATTGTAAGCTTTGCTCGACTCTGGGGAGACCAGCAATTGTGGAAGCGGTACGTTAGTCTCAGATATGCTACGTCTGGCTAAGTTAAGGTTGGATATATGAAGATAGGGTAGCTATTACTTTTGTGCTATACACTGCAATTTGATGGACTTCCGCGCTCAACTGTGCTGTATTATGTTCTGCTTGGGCCTGTGGAGCGCAGCAATAGTGGTCTCGGCACGCTAGGCTGAGATATGGTACTTTAGTTTGTGTTACATTTGGTGTGGTTAGGATGGGGCAGTTAAGACTTCTGTTGTATACACCGCTATCCACGGGTATCCGCGCTCTACTGTGTTCTAATATCCCCTGCTTGGCTCTACGGAGCCCAGCAATAGTGGTCTCGGCGCGCTGTGTTGAGGAACACTACGTTTGGATTGGCTGGGTGAGGTCAAGTTCGGTTAGGGTAGCTTTGACTTACGTGCCATACACTGCTGTTCGATGTGTTTCTGTGATCTACTATGCTCTACTATTTTCTACTTGGCACAGTGAAGGCCTGAAGCAGTGGCCGCGACACGTTATGTTGAGCTAAGCAACGTTTGGTCTGGTTATGTTAACCTGTGTTAGATTTGTATAGCAATGACTATTGTGATGTACACTGCGTTTCCATGGATTTAGGCGCTCTACTGTCCACAAATACGTTCTGCTAGACTATAGGGTGGCTAGAAATAATGGTCGCATTACGTTAGGTTTAGCTATATAAGGTTTGCTTATGTTAAGGTAATATACATTGTGGTAGGGTATCTTTGACTTTTATGCTGTACACTGCTACTCGGTGGACTTCTGCGCTCTGGTGCGCCCTAGTTTGTTCTGCATGGCTCTGGGAGGCCAACAATAATAGTCCCGCACGTTACGTTGAGTTGTGCTACGATCGGTTATGTTAGATTAGGTCAGGTATGTTCTGTATATATTTGACTTTTGTGCTGCACACTGCTACACGGTGCTTTCCCGCGCTCTCCAATGTTCTACTATACTCCGCTCGACTCTGTCGAGGAGAGCAGTGGTGTTCGTGGCAAGATAATTTGAGTTTGGTTACGTTTGGTTTAGTCAGGATAGGTTATGTTTGGTTGGAATATCTACGGCTTTTGTGCTATTCACTGCAATGAGGTGGATTTCTGCGCTCTGCGGTGTTTTAATACTTTCTACTTGGCTCTTGGGAAGCCAGCAATAGTGTTCTGGTCGCGTTAGAAAGTGTTAGGCTACGCTTTGTTGGGTCAGGTTAGGAAGGTCTGGTTAGGATTCCTTCGTCTATTATGCTATACACTGCTATTCGGTGGATATATGGGCCGAACATAGCTCTACAATACTCTGCACGAACCTGGGGATGCGAGAATTAGTGGTCTTGGCACATTAGTTTGGGTAATGTCACGTTTGGTTTGGTTAAGTTGGGTTAAGTTTGATTAGGATAGATCAGACTTTCCTGCTCTACACTGTTATCCGGTGGATTCCTGTGGTATACTGTGCTTTACTATATTCTGCTTGTCTCTGGCGACGATAGCAGCAGTGGTCACGGAAAGTACCTTTGAGTTATGCTACGTTTCGTTTGGTTATGTTAGGTCAGGTCAGGTTCGGAAATCTTCGTCTTTTGTGCTATTTCCTGCAATGCGGCGGATTTCTACGAATTACTGCGCCCCAGAACATGCCGCCTGTCTTTGTGGAGGCCAGCAATAGTGATCTCGGCCCATTGGGTTGAGTTATGCTACGTTTGCTTATGTCACGTTTGGACAGGTTGGGATAGTGTATATTAGTCTTTTGTGCCTTGCACTGCTATTCGGTGGATTCTTGCCGTCCACTGAGCTCTAATATGTCCTGCGCAGCTCTGGGGTGGCCAGTAATGGTGGTCTCGGCACGTTCGTTTGTGTTAGGTTTCGTTCCGTTTGGTCAGGTTATGTAGGCTTGGTTAGGATTTCTTTGACGTTTGGGCTCTTCACTGCAATTCGGTGGATTTCTGAGCTATACATTGCCCTACTGTACTCTGCGCGACTCTGGGGAGGCGAGAAAATGTGTTTGTTGCACGTTAGGTTGTGTCAAGTTACGTTTGGGTAGGTTAGGTTAGGTTAAGGTTAGGTAGCGTTGCTTTGGCTTTCGTGCCATACTTGGCTCAGATGAGGCCAGAAGCAGCGGCCGCGTAATGCTAAGTTGAGTTATGCTACGTTTGGTTCGGCTGATTTAAGTCATGTTTGGTCAGGTTACCTTCGACTTATGTGCTATACACGAAAGTGCGGTGGATTTCTGCGCTCTGCCGTGCTCTAGTACATTGTGCTTGTCTCTGTGGAGGACAGAAATAGTGGTCCCGTCATGATAGGTTGAGTTCAGCCAGGTTGGGTTACGTTATGTTTGGCTAGGTTGGGGTCGGCTACTACGACTTTTGTTCTGTACACTGCTCCTAGGTGGATCCCTGCCTTCCACAGTGCTATAGTTTGTTCCGCTGGGCAGTGTGGAGTCCAGCAATATTGGTCCCTTCACGATATACTCAGATACACTACATACGGCTTGGAAACGTTTTGCCGTGTGGGGTCAGGATACCCTCGACTCTTGCGCTATACGCTGCTTTTCGGTGGATTTCTGCGTTCTCCATTGCTCCACTGTACTGTGCTCGGCTCTGGGGATCTGAGAAATAGCGGTCTCTGCACGTCATGTTGAGATAGGTTACGTTTGGTCAGGCTAGGCTAGGTTAAGTTTGGTTAGGGTAGCTAAGACTTTCGCGCCATACACTGTTATAAGGTGGATTCCTGTGATCTGCAGTGCTCTAGTATATTCTACTTGGCTCACGGGATGCCGGAAGCAGTGGTCGCGGCAAGTCAGGTTGAGTTATGCTACGTATGGTTAGGTTAGGTTAGGGCAGGTTAGGTTGCGATATCTCTGACTCTTGTACTGTGCACTGCTATTTGGTGGATTTGTGCTCTCGACATCAATCTACTATGCTCGCATCTGTGCTGGCGAACAATAGTGGCCGTGGCACGTTAGTTTGTGCTATGTTATGATTGGTTAGGTTAGGTTAGGACATGTTACGTTAGTATATCTCCGTCTTTTGTGTTATTCACAGCATTGCGGTAGATTTCTGCGCACTGCTGTACTCTAGCACATCCTGCTTGTCCCTGTGGAGGCCAGCAATAGTGTTTGCGGGCGTTGCGTTGTGCTAGGTTACGTTTGGCTGTGTTACGGTTGGTTATGTTGGTATAGGAATGCTTTCTCTATTGTGCCGCACACAACAATACGGCGGGTTTCTGAGCTCTAGTGTGCTCTAGTGTATTCTCCTTGGCTCTGGGGATGACGGCAATTATGGTCTCGCATCGTTAAGTTTATTAATGTTACGTATGTTTATGATACGTTTGGCTGGGTAAGGATACGGTAGCCATGACTTTTGTCCTATACACTGCTACTCGGTAGATTTCTGCTTCCTACTGTGCTCTAGTAAATTCTGCTTGCCTCTGGGGAAGTCAGCAGTAGGGGTCTCGGCGCGTTAGGTTCTGATATATTACGTACGTTTTTGTTACGTTTGGTTAGGCTAGGATACGGTAGCCTTGATTTTGCGCTGTACGCTGTTATTCGGTGGGCTTCTACATTCTACAGTGCTCCAGCATGTTCAGCTTGGCTCCGTGGAGGCCAGATACAGTGGGCGTCACGTTAGGCTGAGGTAGATTACACATGGCTATGTTATGTTTGGCTATGATAGCACACGATAGCTTTGACATTTGTGCTATACACTGCTATTTGGCGGATTTTGGCCCTCTACTGTGCTCTTGTACATTCTGCTTGGCTATGGGGAGGCCAGAAGTAGTACACTCGGCCCGTAAGGCGGAGTTATGTTGCGTTTGCTTATGTTGCCTATGGTTAGGCTAGGATAGGATAACTCTCAGTTTGGCGCCACTCCCTGATTTTTGGTGGATTTCTCCGCTCCACTATGCCCTGATATGGTCTGCTTTGCTCTGGGGATGCAAGGAATTGTAGCCGCGGCACGGTTGTCTGTGTTACGGTCCGTGTGTTTGATTTATGCTGGCATGGGTTAGGTTAGGGTAGCTTTGAATTTTCTGCCATACGCTGCGGATCTATGGATTTCTGCTCCCTACTCTCCCCTAATATGTTGTTCATGGCTCTGGGGAGGACAGGAATGAATGTCTCAGAATGTTATCCTTTGTCAGGTTACGTTTGGTTGTATTACGATTGGCTACGTTAGCAAAGGATAGGTCCAACTTTTGTGCTATACACTGCTATTTGGTTCATTCCTGCGTTCCACTGATCTCTAATGTGTTGTGCTTGTCCCTGGGAGGACAAAAATGTTGGTCGTGTCATGTTTGCTTGATTCAGGTCACGCTTGGTTAAGTTAGGTTTGGTTAAGTTTGGATAGGACGGCTTTGACCTTTATGGTATTAAATGCTATTCCGTGGACCTCTGCGCTCTGCTGTGCAGTAGAATATTCCGCTTGGCTATGGAGAGGCCAGCAATCGTGGTCGGGGCACGTTAGGTTTTGTTATGTTACTTTTGGTTATGGTACGATTGGATAGGGTTGGGGGCGATGTCTTTGACTTTTGCTCTATACACTGTTGTTCGGTGGATACCAGCGATCTACAGTGCTCCAGTACGTTCTGCTTGGCACAGGGAGGGTCAGCAAACGTGGTCTCGGCAAGTTATGTTGTGTTCGGCCACCTTATGTTAGGTTACGTTCGTTTGTGTTAGGTCTCTGTATCTTTGAGTTTTCTGCTGTACACCGCGTTTCTATGGATTTCTGCGTTCCACTCTCCTCTAGTATGTACTGCATGACTCCGGGGGCCAGCAATAGTGGTCGCGTGGCGTTAGGTCGACTTAGATTACGTTTGGTTATGTCAGGTTACGATGGGTTAGGTTGGTATAGCTTCGACTTTTGTGCTGTACACTGCTGTTCGGTGGATTTCTGGGCTCTAAAATGCTCTACTATACTCTGTTCGACTCTCGGGAGGCCAGCAGTAGTGGTCGCGGCACGTTACGTTTAGCTACACTTCGTTTGGTTATATTAAGTAACGTTGAGATGGGACAGGATGGCTACGTCTTTTGTGTTGTACTCTGCTATTCGGCTGATTTCTGCGCTCCTTGTTACTCTACTATACTCTACGCGACCATAGAGATTCCAGCAATTGCTGCCCTGGCACGATAGGCCAAGTTTTGTGACGTTTGGTAAGGTTAGGTTCGGTTAGGTTCGGTTAGGTTCGGTTAGGTTCGGTTATGGTGGTTTCGAGTTTTGTACTATACACGGCCGTTTGGTGAATTTCTGCGCTCCACAGTGATCTAATTCTTTCTGCTTGGTTCGGGGAAGCCAGGAATAGAGGTTCCGTCTCGTTAGGTCTATATATTCTACATTTCTTTATGTTAGGTTAGGACGGGTAATGTTAGGGTATCTTTGACTTTTGTGCTGCACGTTGCTATTTCGTGGCTTTCTGAACCCTACTGTGCTGTACTATACTCTGCTCGAATCTGGGGAGGTCAGCAACGGCGGTCGCGGCGCGATAGGCCTTGCTGGCTACGTTTGTGAATGATACGGTTGGTTAGGTGAGGAGAGGATTGCTTTGACTTTTGTGCCATACACTGCTATTTGGTGGATTTCTCCGCTCTTCATCGGTCTATTATGCTCTGCTCGAATCTGGGCAGACCAGCAGTAGCGGCCGTGGCACGAAATGTTTGGTTATTCTACGTTTGGTTATGTTAGGTAAGGCCTGGTTTGATTAAGATCACTCCGAGTTTTGTGCTATGCAGTGCTATCGAGTACGTTTCTGCGCTGTACTGTGCTCAAGTATACTCTGCTTGGCTCTGGGGAGGCCAGCGATAGTGGTCTCGGCAGGTTGTGTTAGGTTAGATTGCGTTTGGCTCTATTACGTTTGCATGGGTTAGGATGGGGTAGTTTGGACTTTTCTGATGTAAACTGCTCTTCGGTGGATTCCTGCGCCATAAATTGTTCTCCTGAACCCTGTTGGACTCTCGGGATGAGAGCAACAGTGCTCGTGGCACGTTGGATCTAGTTAGGTTACATTAGGTTTGGTTGGATTAGGATACGTTTGTTTAGGGTAGCTTAGCCCATCGTGCTATACAGAGAAATTCGTTGGATTCCTGCCCTCCACTGTGCACTACTCTAATCTGCTAGATCTTGGGGAGGCTGGAAACAGTGGTCGCGGCAAGTTCCGTTCAGTTTGGCTACGTTAGGTTAGGTTACGTTAGTTTGGGTTAGGTTTGGATATCTTTGACTATTCTCCTGTACACTGCGATTCTATGGATTTCTGCTCCCTACTCTTCTCTAGTATGTTCTGCTTGCTCTGTGGAGGCCAGAGATATTGGTAGCGGCACGATAGGTTGAGTGAGGTTATGTTGTGATATGTTACGCTGGCATGGGTTGGGTTTGGATCGCTTTCGCCTTCCTGCTTTACACTGCCATTCTATTGACTTCGGCCCCCACTCTCCTCTAATATGCGCTGCTTGGTGATGCGGAAGCCAGCAGTAGTGGTCTTGGCACGTTAGGTTGCGTTTTGTTACGTTTGGCTGTGCTGAGAGGGTAGCTTTGACCTTTGTGCTATTCACCGCCATTCGGCTTATTCATGCAATCTAGTGTGCTCTAATACTATCCGTCCGGTTCTGGGAAAGAAAGCAATAGTGGCATCAGCGCTTTATATTTGTCATTTGTACTTTAGACTGCAGTGCGGCGCATTTCTGCGCTCTACTGCGCTCTGCTGTATTCTAATTGGATCTGTGGAGGCCAGCAATCGTGATCTCGGCGCGTTAGGTTGTGTTACACGATGTTTGCATAG
The DNA here is from genome assembly GCF_001483705.2 of Eufriesea mexicana. NCBI lineage: Eukaryota > Metazoa > Arthropoda > Insecta > Hymenoptera > Apidae > Eufriesea > Eufriesea mexicana. Next base: position 10,844 of record NW_016936514.1, read on the forward strand.
GTCAGGGTAGGCCTTTCTTGGTTAGGGTACCTTGCACTTTTGTGCTTTGCACTGCAAAGCGGCTGACTTCTTCGCATTACTGTTCTCCAGTATATTCTGCTTGGTACTGGGGAGGCCAGGAATAGAGGTCGCAGTGCTTTATGTTCAGATAGGCTACGTTTGGATGTGTTGCGATTATTAATGCTAGGATAGGATTGGAACTGACTTTCAGCTGTACAGTGCAGTGCGGCGGATCTCTGCGCTCTACTCTGCTCTAGTATATTCAGCTTGGCTCTGTCGACGCCAGCAATAGTGGCCTCGTCGCGATGGGTTGAGTAGGGTTACCTATGACTGTGTTACCTTTGGCTAGGTTAGTACAGGACAGTCTTGAATTTTGTGCCATACACTTCTTTTCGGTGGATTTCAGCTTTCTACTGTGTCACAACACTTTCTGCCTGGCTCTGGGTAGACCAACAATATTGTACTCGCCACGATGTGGTGAGTTACACAAAGTTTGGGTAGGTCAGATTAGGCCAGGTTAGGTTAGGGTATGTTTCTCTTTTGTGCATTGCACTGCAGTGTTGTGGATACCTGCGCTCTACGGTGCTCTAATACGTCCTGCTTGTCGCTGGGCTGTACAGCAATACTGGTCTCGACACGTTTGGATGTATTATGCTACGTTCGGTTATGTTACGTTTGGTGAGGTTAGGATGGGATAGTTTAGACTTTTGTGCTATACACATCTGTCCGCGGAATACTGCGCTCTACTGTGCTCAAATATTCTCTGCTTGACTCTTGGGAGGCCAGCAATACTGCTGTCGTCATGTTAAGTTGAGACAGGCTACGATTGTATATGTTACGTCTGGCTAGGTTAGGACATGCTACTTTGACTTTTGTGCTGTACAGTGCGATTCGTTGGATTTCTGCACTCTAATGTGGTCTAATACGCTTTGCTTGGTTCCACGGAGGCCATCAATGGCGGACGCGGCACGTTATGTTGGGTTAGACTACGTTCGATTAGGCTTGGTTGGGTGATGTTAGGTTAGGATATCTTCAACGTCTGTGCTATACACTGCAATGCGGTGGATCTCTGCTTTCTACTGTACTCTAACATGTTCCGCTCGGCTGTGTGAAATCCAGCAATATCTGTTTCATCACGTTATGTTGAGATACAATACGTTTAGACAGGTAAGGATATGTCAGGTTAGGACAGG
>NW_016936515.1:0-1016 GCF_001483705.2 Eufriesea mexicana
TATTGACATTTTCGACTAATATCGTGGTGAGCTAACTTTCTTGAATAAATAAGGAGGAAATACCCTATTGACGTGCTATTGCCATTCCAAAGCTATAGAGTCTGTCCGGCAAATACAATTTTATTGACATTTTCGACTAATGTCGTTGTGAGCTTACCTTCTTGCATTAATAAGGAGAAAAGATTCTGTTGGCGTGCTATGGGCATTGCAGTGCTACAGAATGTTGCTGAAAAATTCAATTTTACTGACATTTTCGTCTAATATCTTTGTGAGCTAACCTTCTTGCATAAATAAGGAGGAAAGATTCTATTCTCGAGCAATAAGCATTGTAAAGCTATGGAATCCTCCTGGAAAATACAATTTCATTGACATTCTCTACTAATAGCGTGGTGAGCTAACTTTATTGCATAAATAAGGGGGAAAGATACAATTGGCGTGCTATAGGCATCGCAAAGCTATAGAATCTTCCTGGAAAATTGAATTTTATTGACATTTCCGAATAATATCGTGGTGAGCCATCTTTATTGTAAAAATACGGAGGAAAAGATACGGAGGAATGATTCAATTGGCGTACTATAGCCGTCGCAATGCTATAGAATCTGGCTGGAAAGTTCAATTTTGTTGACATTTTTGACTAATAACGTGGTGAGCTAACTTTCATGCATAAACACGGAGGAAATACGCTTTTTGACTGCTGTAGCGATTGCAATGATATAGAATGTGGCTGGAAAATACAATTTTGTTGACATTTTCTGCTAATATCGTGGTGAGCAAACTTCCTTGCGTAAGAAAGGTGGAAATATGCTTTTTGAGTGATATAGCCATTGCAATGCTGTAGAATCTGGCTGGAAAATCCAATTTTATCGACATTTTCGGCTAATATCGCTGTGAGTTAACTTTCTTGCATAAATAAGCGGAAAGATTCTATTGGCGTGCTATAGGCAGTGCTATGACATTGAATCTTCCTGGAAAATTCAATTTTACTGACATTTTCGACTAATATCTTTGTGAGCTAA
>NW_016936516.1:0-662 GCF_001483705.2 Eufriesea mexicana
TTTGACCCCGGTTTTTTTCATTTATCCGCGTAGAGTGAATTATTCCTTAACGGGATTGGATATCCTTTTTGCGCTCGGTGTGTGCGTTTTCGAAAAATAGTGCCGAATGTGTCAGTGGGTGACAGGTCGTGCTGCGCAGTTTACTTTTTTGGTTTCTATCCTCAAAATTAGGCTTTCGACTCCGCTTTTTTTCATTTATCCTCGTAGGGTGAATTATTCCTTAACGGGATTGGATATTTTTTTTGCTCTCGGAGCGTGCGTTTTCGTAAAATAGTGCCGAATGTGTCAGTGGGTGACAGGTCGTGCTGCGCAGTTTACTTTTTTGGTTTCTATCCTCAAAATTAGGCTTTCGACTCCGCTTTTTTTCATTTATCCTCGTAGGGTGAATTATTCCTTAACGGGATTGGATATTTTTTTTGCTCTCGGAGCGTGCGTTTTCGTAAAATAGTGCCGAATGTGTCAGTGGGTGACAGGTCGTGCTGCGCAGTTTACTTTTTTGGTTTATATTTCCAAAATTAGGTTTTTTGCTCCGGTTTTTTTTATTTATCAGTGTAGAGTGAATTCTTCCTTAATAGGATTGGATACCTTTTTTGTATTTCGAGCCCGCGTTTTCGAATAATAGTGCCGAATGTGTCAGTGGCTCTCAGATCGTACTGCGCAGT
>NW_016936517.1:0-1147 GCF_001483705.2 Eufriesea mexicana
TCCTGTCCCGACCTAACCAAACGTAGCATAAAGGAACGCAAAATAAATCTGCCTGAAGTGCCGAGACCACTACTCCCGGCTTCCCTATAGCAGAGTAGAATATACTAGAGCGCTATAGAGCATGAAAATCCTACGAATAGCGGAGTAGAGGATAAAAGTCACAGCCATCCAAACAAAACATTACCTAACATAACATAGCCAAGCGTAAACTAACTCATCAAAAACGTGCCACGACCACTATCACTGGCCTTCCCATAGGCAAGCAGAGTATGGCAGAGCAATGCAGATAGCAGATATCGGCCGAATAGCGGAGTACAGCACAAAAGTTTAAGCTAAACAAACCAAACCTGACCAAGCCGATCGTAACATACGTCAACCCAACTAACCGGGACCAGAGTTGCTGGCCTCCCCAGAGCCAAGCAGCGCGCACTAGAGTACAGTGGATCGCAGACATCCACCGCATAACAGTGTATAGCACAAATGTCAAAGCTAACCGGCCTTAACCTAGCCAAACGGAACGTAACCGAACGTAGAGTATCCCTTCCTATCGTGCCGAGGCCGCTATCGCTGCCCTCCTCACAGCAAAGCAGAACAAATTAGAGGAGACTAGAGCACGGAAATCCATAGAATCTCGGTGCATAGCACAAGAGTTGATGGTACCATAACCTAACATAGCTAAACGGAACGTAGCCTAACGTAACCTAGCTCAACCTAACGTGACACGTCCACTATTCCTGGCAACCTCAGAGCCATGCAGAACATATTAGAGAAGAGCAGGGCGCAGAAATGCGTATTATTTCAGCGTATAGCCGGAAAGTCGGAGATATCCAGACATAACACAAACCAACGAGACTTAACCTAACGTAGACAAACTCACCATAACTTGCCGCAAGCATTATTGCTGGCATCCCGAGCGTCGAGCAGAGTATAGTAGAGCAGTGTAGAGCGCAGAAGTCCTCCGAATAGCAGTGTACTGCGCAAAAGTCAAACCTTTCCTCTCCCAACCTAACAAAACGTAACATAACCAAACATAACATAACTCATCCTAACGTGCCGAGAAAACTGTTGCAGGCCTCCCGAGTGTCGGGCAGAGTATAGTACAGCAATGCATAGCGCAGAAATACGCGGAATAGCAGTGTATGGCGCC
>NW_016936517.1:1323-5980 GCF_001483705.2 Eufriesea mexicana
AACATAACCAAACATAACATAACTCATCCTAACGTGCCGAGAAAACTGTTGCAGGCCTCCCGAGTGTCGGGCAGAGAATAGTACAGCAATGCATAGCGCAGAAATACGCGGAATAGCAGTGTATGGCGCCTAAACCGAAACTATCCAGATATAACCCAAGCAAACGTAACCTAACCAATCGTACCCTAAGTCAACCTAACGTGTCGTGAGCACTATTGCTGGCCTCCTCGGAACCAAGCAGAGTATGCGAAGATATCCACCGAATAGTTGTCTATAGAACAAAAGTCAACTATATCCTCTCCTAACCTAGCCAAACGTAATATGCGCAAACGTATCCTAAATTAATATATCGTGCCGAGACCAGAGTTGGTTGCCTCCCCAGAGACAAGCAGAATATATTGGAGCACACAAGAACGCAGAAAGCGACCGTATAGCAGTGTATAGCGCAAAAGTCAAAGAAACCCTGAAGCAACCTGACCCAAACTAACCCAACCATACGTAGACCAACTAAACCTAACGTGCCGAGTCCAAAATTGCTGGCCTCCCCATCGCCAAGCAGAGCATATTATGGTTGATTAGAGTCCAGAAATCCATAGAATAGCAGTGCGTAGAGTAATATTCGAAGCTTCCTTATCCAAACATAACCATACGTAACACAACCGAACGTAGCTTAACTCAACCTAACGCGCCGAGACTACTATTGCTAGCCTCACCATGGCCAACCACAATATACTAGAGCACAGTAGAGCGCAGTAATCCATCGCATTGCAGTGTATAGCACAAAAGACAGAGTAACCCTATCATAACCTAACCACATTTTACATGCCCATACGCAATCTATATCAACCTAACATGGCGAGAACAATACTGCTGGCCTCCACAAAGCCAAGCAGCACATACAAGAACACAGTAGAGCGACGAGATTATTTTTGGTGCCCACCCTAGGGACAACCAGCGGATATTAGGGCTATATAGAGCGCAGAAATCCTCCGAATGGCAATGTATGTCACAAAAGTCAGAGTAACCCTATCATAACCTAACCACACTTTACATGCCCATACGCAATCTATATCAACCTAACATGGCGAGAACAATACTGCTGGCCTCCACAAAGCCAAGCAGCACATACAAGAACACAGTAGAGCGCAGAAATCCACCGAACAACAGTTTACACCGCGTAAGTCGATGCTATCCAAACATAAGCCGTAAGAATATAACCTAAACTAACGTAGCCTCACACAATCTAACGTGCCGAGACCACTATTACTGGCCTCCCCATATACGGGAATATTAGAGTAGAGCAACGTAGGGCGCAGATATTCACCGAAAAGTGGTGTATAGCACAAAAGTCGAAGCCATCATGACCAAACGTTACCTAACCTAACCTAACCGAAAATAACGTAACTCAAACAGACGTGCCACGACCACCGTTGCTGGCCACCCCAGAGACAACCATATGCTAGTACAGCAATGCAGAGCGCAGGTATCGGCCGAAGAACGGTGTATATCACAAAAGTCAAAGCCATCCTATCCAAGCTTAACCTAACTTGACCTAACCAGAAGTAACGTAACACAACCTATCGTACCGCGTCCGCTATGCTGGGCTCCACACAGCCGAGCAGAGTATAGTAGTGCAGATAAGAGTGGAGAAATCCACCAAATAGCATTTCATAGCGCAAAGGTCAAAGCCGTCCTAACCGAACTTACCCTAACTTAACATAACCAAGCGTAACCTAACACAACCAAACCTGCCGCGGCCGCGATTGTTGGCCATCGCAGAGACAAGCAGCTGAGAGTAGAGCAACGCAGTGCACAGATATCTTCCGAATAGCAGTGTATAGCACAAGAGAGACAGCTAACCCAACCAGACCTGTCCAAACCTTGGCAGACCAAGCGTAACGTACCTCAACCTAGCCCGCCGAGACCACCACTGCTGGCCTTGCCAGATCCAAGCAGAAAAAGCTACAGCAAACTAGAGCGCCGAAATTCAACGTATAGCAGCCTATACCACAAAAGTCAGATCTATCCAAACGTAACCTAAACTAACGTAACGTAGCCAAACATAACCTAACTCAAACGAACGGGCCGAGACAACTATTACTGGCATCCCCAGAGTCGAGCAGAGTATAGTAGAACAACGTAGAGCGTAAAAGTACGTCGAATAGCAGTGTATAGCACAAGAGTCATAGCTATCCTATCCTACCCTATCCAAACGTATTACAAAGGAACGCAACCTATCCTAACCAAACGTATTACAAAGGAACGCAACCTATCCTAACCAAACGTGCCCGGACCACCATTGCCGGCATCCCCAGAGCCAAGCAGAGTATACTACAACACAGTAGAAAGCAAAAAGCCACCATATAGCAGTGTATAGCACAAAAGTCGAAGCCACCTTAACCAAACTTACCCAAACCTAACCAAACTATACGTAACATGCATCAACCAAACGTACAACGACCGCTATTGCTCGCCTCCTCAGATTCATAGCAGATGCTATTAGCAATGCAGACCAAAGATATCGACCGAATAGCGGTGTATAGCACGAAAGTCAAAGCCATCCTATCATAAGCTGACCACACGTACCCTGACCTTGCCAAACGTAATCCAACTGAACCCAACGTGCGCTACCACTATTGCTGACCTCCCTAGTGCCCAGCAGAGCATAGTAGAGCAATGTAGAGCACAGAAATCCGCCAAGTAGCAGCGTATATCACAAAAGTCACAGCCATTTTAACCAAACGTAACCTAACCTAACCTAACCAAACGCAGCTTAACTCAACCTAACGCGCCGAGACCAATACTACTGACCTCACCAGGGTCGAGCAGAGTACAGTACAGCAATGTGGAGCGTAAAATCCTCCGAACAGCAGTGTACAACACAAGAACCAGAGCTACCCCGTCCTAACCTGACCAATCGTAATATTATCAAACGTAGACTAACACAACCTATCGTGGCATGACCACTATTGTTGTCATCCCCAGAGTAGAGCAGAGTATAGTACGGCACAGTAGATCGCAGGAAGCCACCAAATAGTAGTGCATAGCGCAAAAGTCGAAGACACCCAGACCAAACCAGACCTAACCTAGCCTAACCAAACGTAGGGTAACCAAACAGAACGTGCCGCTACCACTTTTGCTGGCTTCCCCAGAGACAAGCAGAATATGATACAACACAGTACAGCACAGAAGTCCATAGGATATTCGTGTTGAGCGCACATGTCAAAGCTAACCTAACCAAACGCAACCTAACATAACCTAACCAAACGTAACCGATCCCAAGCTAGCGTGCCGCGAACAGTATTGCTGCCCGCCACCGTGCCAAGCGGAGCATAATAGAGCAGAGTAACGCGCAGAAATCTATAGAACCGCTGTGTATAGCTGAAGGGTCGAAACTATCCAAACCAAACCAGAACGAGCATAACCGAACCAAACGTATCCCATCTCAAACTACCGCACCGTGAGCGCCACTACTGCCTTCCCCAGGGACATGAAGAATATAGAGCGTAGAAATCCACCGAATCGATGCGTATACCGCAAAAATCAAATCTATTCAAACCTAACCCTAACAAACATGACGTAACCATACGTAACGTAATCCAACATCACGGGCCGAGACCACTATTACCGGCCTCCCCTGCGCCAAGCAGAGCATATTCCAGCACAGTATTGCCACGTATAGCAATACACCGAATTGCCACGTATAGCACAAAAGCTAAGGCTATCCTATCCTAACCTAATCAAACGTAACATGAGCGGACGTACCGTAACCCAACGTGACGGGCCACGGCCGCTATTGCTGGCCGCGCGAGAGATAGGCGGAGTATAGCAGAGCATTGTGCAAGGATGAAATCTCCCGAATAGTAGTGTATAACAAAGGGTAGGTGGTACCCTAGCCTAATCTGACCAATCCTAACCCAGTCAAACGTAACCAATCCCAACCTAACGTACCTAGCCCGCAACTGCTGGCCTCCCCACCGCCAATCATGGCATATTGGAGGAGAGTAGAGTGCAGAGTTCCATAGAGCGAAAGCGTATTGAACGAAATTCAGTGATATCCTAACCCAACGCAAACAAACCTAAGCTAACCGAGCATAACCTGACACAACCTAACACGCCGCAGACACTATTTCAAGCATTCCCAGTTCAAAGCAGGGAATATTGGATAACAGTAGAGCGCAGGAACCACTGAATAGCAGTGTACAGAAAGAAGTCGAAGCTATCCTATCCTAACCCAAACAAACTTGACGTAGCCGTACGTAATCCATCTCAAACGAACGTGCCGAGACCGCTACTGCTGGTCTCCACAGGGTCAAGCAGAAAATACTGGAACACTGTAGATCGCAGGAACCCACCTGAAAGCAGTGTACACCTCGTAAGTCAAAGCTATCCAGACCTAACCCAGACTATCATAACCTAGCCAAATGTAGCCTAACTCAACCTAACGTGCCGAGACCGCTATTGCTGGCCCCCAGAGCCCAGCAGAACATATTAGTGCACAGTAGAGAGGAAATTTGAGTATAACTCAAAAGTCAAAGCCATTCTTAACAAACTTACACTAACCTAACATAAACAAACGAAACAGCTGAACTTATAATTCCACGACCGCTATTGCTGGGCTTCCCATAGTCGAGCAGGGTATAGTAGAGCAATGAGG
>NW_016936518.1:0-6050 GCF_001483705.2 Eufriesea mexicana
CACATCCTATATCATTGCAAGGACTATAGCACGCCTATAGAATCTACCCTGCTTATTTAGGGAGGAAGGGTGGCTCACAACGATACTAGTCGAAACTGTCAATAATATTGAATTTTCCAGCCAGATTCTATAGTATTGAAATGGCTATAGCGCGCCAATAGAATCTACCCTGCTTATTTAGGGAGGAAGGGTGGCTCACAACGATACTAGTCGTAACTGTCAATAATATTGAACTTTGCAGCCAGATTCTATAGTATTGAAATGGCTATAGCGCGCCAATAGAATCTACCCTGCTTATTTAGGGAGGAAGGGTGGCTCACAACGATACTAGTCGTAACTGTCAATAATATTGAACTTTGCAGCCAGATTCTATAGTATTGAAATGGCTATAGCGCGCCAATAGAATCTACCCTGCTTATTTAGGGAGGAAGGGTGGCTCACAACGATACTAGTCGTAACTGTCAATAATATTGAACTTTGCAGCCAGATTCTATAGTATTGAAATGGCTATAGCGCGCCAATAGAATCTACCCTGCTTATTTAGGGAGGAAGGGTGGCTCACAACGATACTAGTCGTAACTGTCAATAATATTGAACTTTGCAGCCAGATTCTATAGTATTGAAATGGCTATAGCGCGCCAATAGAATCTACCCTGCTTATTTAGGGAGGAAGGGTGGCTCACAACGATACTAGTCGTAACTGTCAATAATATTGAACTTTGCAGCCAGATTCTATAGTATTGAAATGGCTATAGCGCGCCAATAGAATCTACCCTGCTTATTTAGGGAGGAAGGGTGGCTCACAACGATACTAGTCGTAACTGTCAATAATATTGAACTTTGCAGCCAGATTCTATAGTATTGAAATGGCTATAGCGCGCCAATAGAATCTACCCTGCTTATTTAGGGAGGAAGGGTGGCTCACAACGATACTAGTCGTAACTGTCAATAATATTGAACTTTGCAGCCAGATTCTATAGTATTGAAATGGCTATAGCGCGCCAATAGAATCTACCCTGCTTATTTAGGGAGGAAGGGTGGCTCACAACGATACTAGTCGTAACTGTCAATAATATTGAACTTTGCAGCCAGATTCTATAGTATTGAAATGGCTATAGCGCGCCAATAGAATCTACCCTGCTTATTTAGGGAGGAAGGGTGGCTCACAACGATACTAGTCGTAACTGTCAATAATATTGAACTTTGCAGCCAGATTCTATAGTATTGAAATGGCTATAGCGCGCCAATAGAATCTACCCTGCTTATTTAGGGAGGAAGGGTGGCTCACAACGATACTAGTCGTAACTGTCAATAATATTGAACTTTGCAGCCAGATTCTATAGTATTGAAATGGCTATAGCGCGCCAATAGAATCTACCCTGCTTATTTAGGGAGGAAGGGTGGCTCACAACGATACTAGTCGTAACTGTCAATAATATTGAACTTTGCAGCCAGATTCTATAGTATTGAAATGGCTATAGCGCGCCAATAGAATCTACCCTGCTTATTTAGGGAGGAAGGGTGGCTCACAACGATACTAGTCGTAACTGTCAATAATATTGAACTTTGCAGCCAGATTCTATAGTATTGAAATGGCTATAGCGCGCCAATAGAATCTACCCTGCTTATTTAGGGAGGAAGGGTGGCTCACAACGATACTAGTCGTAACTGTCAATAATATTGAACTTTGCAGCCAGATTCTATAGTATTGAAATGGCTATAGCGCGCCAATAGAATCTACCCTGCTTATTTAGGGAGGAAGGGTGGCTCACAACGATACTAGTCGTAACTGTCAATAATATTGAACTTTGCAGCCAGATTCTATAGTATTGAAATGGCTATAGCGCGCCAATAGAATCTACCCTGCTTATTTAGGGAGGAAGGGTGGCTCACAACGATACTAGTCGTAACTGTCAATAATATTGAACTTTGCAGCCAGATTCTATAGTATTGAAATGGCTATAGCGCGCCAATAGAATCTACCCTGCTTATTTAGGGAGGAAGGGTGGCTCACAACGATACTAGTCGTAACTGTCAATAATATTGAACTTTGCAGCCAGATTCTATAGTATTGAAATGGCTATAGCGCGCCAATAGAATCTACCCTGCTTATTTAGGGAGGAAGGGTGGCTCACAACGATACTAGTCGTAACTGTCAATAATATTGAACTTTGCAGCCAGATTCTATAGTATTGAAATGGCTATAGCGCGCCAATAGAATCTACCCTGCTTATTTAGGGAGGAAGGGTGGCTCACAACGATACTAGTCGTAACTGTCAATAATATTGAACTTTGCAGCCAGATTCTATAGTATTGAAATGGCTATAGCGCGCCAATAGAATCTACCCTGCTTATTTAGGGAGGAAGGGTGGCTCACAACGATACTAGTCGTAACTGTCAATAATATTGAACTTTGCAGCCAGATTCTATAGTATTGAAATGGCTATAGCGCGCCAATAGAATCTACCCTGCTTATTTAGGGAGGAAGGGTGGCTCACAACGATACTAGTCGTAACTGTCAATAATATTGAACTTTGCAGCCAGATTCTATAGTATTGAAATGGCTATAGCGCGCCAATAGAATCTACCCTGCTTATTTAGGGAGGAAGGGTGGCTCACAACGATACTAGTCGTAACTGTCAATAATATTGAACTTTGCAGCCAGATTCTATAGTATTGAAATGGCTATAGCGCGCCAATAGAATCTACCCTGCTTATTTAGGGAGGAAGGGTGGCTCACAACGATACTAGTCGTAACTGTCAATAATATTGAACTTTGCAGCCAGATTCTATAGTATTGAAATGGCTATAGCGCGCCAATAGAATCTACCCTGCTTATTTAGGGAGGAAGGGTGGCTCACAACGATACTAGTCGTAACTGTCAATAATATTGAACTTTGCAGCCAGATTCTATAGTATTGAAATGGCTATAGCGCGCCAATAGAATCTACCCTGCTTATTTAGGGAGGAAGGGTGGCTCACAACGATACTAGTCGTAACTGTCAATAATATTGAACTTTGCAGCCAGATTCTATAGTATTGAAATGGCTATAGCGCGCCAATAGAATCTACCCTGCTTATTTAGGGAGGAAGGGTGGCTCACAACGATACTAGTCGTAACTGTCAATAATATTGAACTTTGCAGCCAGATTCTATAGTATTGAAATGGCTATAGCGCGCCAATAGAATCTACCCTGCTTATTTAGGGAGGAAGGGTGGCTCACAACGATACTAGTCGTAACTGTCAATAATATTGAACTTTGCAGCCAGATTCTATAGTATTGAAATGGCTATAGCGCGCCAATAGAATCTACCCTGCTTATTTAGGGAGGAAGGGTGGCTCACAACGATACTAGTCGTAACTGTCAATAATATTGAACTTTGCAGCCAGATTCTATAGTATTGAAATGGCTATAGCGCGCCAATAGAATCTACCCTGCTTATTTAGGGAGGAAGGGTGGCTCACAACGATACTAGTCGTAACTGTCAATAATATTGAACTTTGCAGCCAGATTCTATAGTATTGAAATGGCTATAGCGCGCCAATAGAATCTACCCTGCTTATTTAGGGAGGAAGGGTGGCTCACAACGATACTAGTCGTAACTGTCAATAATATTGAACTTTGCAGCCAGATTCTATAGTATTGAAATGGCTATAGCGCGCCAATAGAATCTACCCTGCTTATTTAGGGAGGAAGGGTGGCTCACAACGATACTAGTCGTAACTGTCAATAATATTGAACTTTGCAGCCAGATTCTATAGTATTGAAATGGCTATAGCGCGCCAATAGAATCTACCCTGCTTATTTAGGGAGGAAGGGTGGCTCACAACGATACTAGTCGTAACTGTCAATAATATTGAACTTTGCAGCCAGATTCTATAGTATTGAAATGGCTATAGCGCGCCAATAGAATCTACCCTGCTTATTTAGGGAGGAAGGGTGGCTCACAACGATACTAGTCGTAACTGTCAATAATATTGAACTTTGCAGCCAGATTCTATAGTATTGAAATGGCTATAGCGCGCCAATAGAATCTACCCTGCTTATTTAGGGAGGAAGGGTGGCTCACAACGATACTAGTCGTAACTGTCAATAATATTGAACTTTGCAGCCAGATTCTATAGTATTGAAATGGCTATAGCGCGCCAATAGAATCTACCCTGCTTATTTAGGGAGGAAGGGTGGCTCACAACGATACTAGTCGTAACTGTCAATAATATTGAACTTTGCAGCCAGATTCTATAGTATTGAAATGGCTATAGCGCGCCAATAGAATCTACCCTGCTTATTTAGGGAGGAAGGGTGGCTCACAACGATACTAGTCGTAACTGTCAATAATATTGAACTTTGCAGCCAGATTCTATAGTATTGAAATGGCTATAGCGCGCCAATAGAATCTACCCTGCTTATTTAGGGAGGAAGGGTGGCTCACAACGATACTAGTCGTAACTGTCAATAATATTGAACTTTGCAGCCAGATTCTATAGTATTGAAATGGCTATAGCGCGCCAATAGAATCTACCCTGCTTATTTAGGGAGGAAGGGTGGCTCACAACGATACTAGTCGTAACTGTCAATAATATTGAACTTTGCAGCCAGATTCTATAGTATTGAAATGGCTATAGCGCGCCAATAGAATCTACCCTGCTTATTTAGGGAGGAAGGGTGGCTCACAACGATACTAGTCGAAACTGTCAATAATATTGAACTTTGCAGCCAGATTCTATAGTACTGAAATGGCTAAAGCACGCCAGTAGAATCTTTCCTCCTTATTTATGCAAGAAAGTTAGCTCAATCACGATACTAGTCGAAACTGTCAATAAAATTGAATTTTCCAACCACATTCTGCAACATTGCAATGTCTATAGCACGCCAACAGAATCTACCCTGCTTATTTAGGAAAGAAAGGTTGTTCCCCAACGATAATAGTCGAAACTGTTAATAGTATTGAACTTTCCAGACAGATTCTGCAGCATTGCGATGCCTATATCACGCCAATAGAATTTTTCCTCCATATTTATGCGAGAAAGGCCGCGCACCATAAAATTAGTCGAAAATGTCAATAAAATTGAATTTTCCGGCCAGATTCTATAGCATTGCAATGGTTATAGCTTGCCAATATAATCTTTCCTCGTTGTTTATATAAGAACGTTAGCTCACCACGATATTAGTCGAAAATGTCAATAGAATTGAACTTTCCAGCCAGATTCTACTGCATTGCAACGTCTATAGCGCGCCAATAGAATCTACCCTGCTTATTTAGGCAAGAAAGATAGCTCACCACGGTAATAGTCGAAACTGTCAATAATACTGAACTTTGCAGCCAGATTTTATAGTACTGAAATGGCTATAGCACGCCAGTAGAATCAATCCTCCTTATATATGCGTGAAAGTTAACTCAGCACGATATTAGCCGAAAATCTCAATAAAATTAAATTTTCCAACCACATTCTGCAACATTGCAATGTCTTTAGCACGCCAATATAATCTAAACTCCTTATTTATGCAAGAAAGATAGCTCACCACGATATTAGTCGAAACTATGAATAATATTGAACTTTCCAGCAAGATTCTTTATCATTGCAAAGCCTACAGCACGCCAATAGAATCTTTCCTCCTTATTTGTGCGAGAAAGTTAACTCACCACGATATTAGCAGAAAATGTCAATAAAATGGAGTTCTCCATCCAGATTCTATAGCATTGCGAAGGCTATAGCAAGCCAATAGAATCATTCATACTTTTTCAGGCAATAAAGTAAGCTCACCACGATGTTAGGCGAAAACGTCAATAAAATTGAATTTTCCAGGACGATTCTATCGCATTGCAATGTCTATATCACACCAGTAGAATCTCTCCTCTTTATTTATGCAAGAAAGTTAGCTCACCACGATATCAGTCGAAACTGACAATAAAATTGAACTTTCCAGACAGAGTCCAGAGCATTGCAATGGATATAGCACGCCAATAGTATCTATCCACCTTATATACGCGAGAAAGTTAACTCACCACGATATTAGCCGAAAATCACAATAAAATTGAATTTTCCA
>NW_016936518.1:6149-6954 GCF_001483705.2 Eufriesea mexicana
GCTCTCCACGATATTAGTCAAAAATGTCAATAAAATTGAGTTTTCCAGCCAGATTCTATAGTATTGAAATGGCTATAGCACGCCAATACAATCTTTCCTCATTCTTTACGCAAGGTAGTAAGCTCTCCACGATATTAGTCAAAAATGTCAATAAAATTGAATTTTCCAGCCAGATTCCGCAGCATTGCAATGGCTATAGCACTACGAAATGATCTTTGCTCCTTACCTATGCAAGGAAGTTAGCTCACCACGAAATTAGTCGAAAATGTCAATAAAATTGAATTTTGCAGGACGATTCTATAGCATTGCGATGGTTGTAGCTTGCCAATATAATCTTTCCTCCTTGTTTATGCAAGAAAGTTAGCTCACCACGATATTAGTCGAAAATGTCAATAAAATTGAATTTTGCAGGACGATTCTATAGCATTGCGATGGTTGTAGCTTGCCAATATAATCTTTCCTCCTTGTTTATGCAAGAAAGTTAGCTCAATCACGATACTAGTCGAAACTGTCAATAATATTGAACTTTGCAGACAGATTCTATAGTACTGAAATGGCTATAGCACGCCAGTGGAATCTTTCCCCCTTATTTATGCATGAAAGTTAGCTCACCACGATGTTAGGCGAAAACGCCAATAAAATTGAATTTTCCAGAACGATTCTATAGCATTGCAATGTCTATATCACACCAGTAGAATCTCTCCTCCTTATTTATGCACGAAAGTTAGCTCACCACGATATTAGTCGAAACTGACAATAAAATTGAACTTTCCAGACAGAGTCCAGAGCATTGCAATGGATATAG
>NW_016936519.1:0-524 GCF_001483705.2 Eufriesea mexicana
TTTATGGATGAACAGGTGTATGGATGTGTGGATGGATGGATGGATGTATTGATGTATGTATACATGTACGTATGTATGGATGGATTGGTGGGTTGAAGTATGGATGGATAAATGTATGGATCGATGGACGTATGGATGGGTGGATGTACGTATGGATGCATGTATCGAAGGGTGGACTTATGGATTGATGGATGTGCGGATGGACGGACGTATGGATGTATGAATGTATGGATGGTTGGATCTATGATTGGATGGATTTATGGATAGGTGGATGAATGGATTTATGGATGGGTGGATGGATGGACGTATGTACGGAAGTGTATATTGATGTATGTGTGGATGTGTGGATTTATGGATGTATGTATGTGTGAATGTACGAATGTATGGGTGTACGGATGAATGGATGTATGGATCTATATATGTATGTATATGGCCGGATGTATGAGTTGATGGATGTATGTATGGATGGATGTATTTATGTATGTATCGACGTATGTACGGATGTATGTATTGTTGTATGGATG
>NW_016936520.1:0-927 GCF_001483705.2 Eufriesea mexicana
TGCTTATGTAAGGTGGAAAGAAGGTTTTTGAGTGCTATAGCCATTGCAATGATATAGATTGTTACTGGAAAATACAATTTTGTTGACATTTTCGACTAATATCATGGTGAGCAAACTTTCATGCATAAACAAGGAGGAAGAATCCTATTGGCGAGCTGTAGCCATTGCAATGCTTTAGAATTTGACTGGAAAGTTCAATTTTATTGACATTTTCGACTAATATCGTGGTGAGCTAACTTCCTTGCATAAGTAACGAGGAAAGATGCTTTTTGTGTGCTATAGCCATTGCAATGATACAGAATGTGGCTGGAAAATACAATTTTGTTGAGATTTTCGACTTATATCGTTGTGAGCTAACTTTCTTTCATAAACAAGAAAGAAAGATCCTATTGGCGAGCTGAAGCCATTGCAATGCTTTAGAATCCGGCCGAAAAACCCAATATTATTGACATTTTCGACTAATATCGTGGGTAGCTAACTTATCTAACTAACTTGCATAAGTAAGGAGGAAAGATGCTTTTTGAGTGCTACAGCCATTGCAATGATATAGATTGTGGCGGTAAATTACAATTTTGTTGACATTTTCGACTAATATCGTGGTGAGCTAACTTCCATGCGTTAGTAATTAGGAAAGATGCTTTTTGAGTGCTGTAGCCATTGCAATGATATAGATTGTGGCTGGAAAATACAATTTTGTTGACATTTTCGACTAATATCGTGGTGAGCTACCTTCCTTCGGAAGTAAGGAGGAAAGATGCTTTTTGAGTGCTATAGCCATTACAATGGAATAGAATGACGCTGGAAAACACAATTTTGTTGACATTACTTGTTGACATTTTCGGCTAATATCGTGGTGAGCAAACATTCATGCATAAACAAGGAGGAAGAATCCTATTGGCGAGCTGTAGCCATTGCAATGCTTTAGAA
>NW_016936521.1:0-1384 GCF_001483705.2 Eufriesea mexicana
TATTGACATTTTCGTCTGATATCGTTGTGAAATATCTGTATTGCATTAATAAGGATGAAATATGCTATTTTCACGGTATGGCCATTACAATGCTATAGAATCTGGCTGGAAAATTGAATTTTATTGACGTTTTCGATTAATATCTTGGTGACCTAACTTTCTTGCATAAATAAGGAGGAAAGATATTATTGGCGCCCTAAAAAAGATATTATTGGCGCCCTAAACCCACAGCAATTCCATAGAATCTGACTGGAAAATTCGATTTTATTGACATTTTCGACTAATATCGTGGTGAGCAAAACCGCATGCATAAATAGCGATTAAATATCTTTTGGAGTGCTACAGCCATGGCTATACTATAGAATCTGGCTGGAAAATTCAATCTTATTGACATTTTCGACTAATATCGTGGTGAAATATCTGCATTGCATAAATAAGGATGAAATATACTATTGGCGCGCTATGGCGATTACAATGCTATAGAATCTAGCTGGAAAATTCAATTTTATTGACATTTTCGTCTAATATCGCGGCGACCTATCTTTCTTCCGTATATAAGCAGGAAAGATTCTACTGACTTGCTATAGCCATTGCAATGCTATAGAATGTGTCTGGAAAATTCAATTTTATTTACATGTTCGACTAATATCGTGGTGAGCTAACTCTCTTACATAAACAAGGAGAATAGATTCTGTTGGCGTTCTGTAGCCGTTACAATGCCATAGAATCTCGCTGCATAATTCAATTTTATCGGCGTTTTCGACTAATATCTTGGTGACCTAATTTTCTTGCATATATAAGGACAATACATACTATTGGCGAGATATAGCCATTGAAATGCTATAGTATCTGGCTGGATAATTCAATATTATTGACGTTTTCGACTAATATCGTTGTGGGCTACCTTTCGTGCATATATATGGAGGAAAGATACTTGTGGCGTACTATAGCCATTTCAATGCTATAGAATCTTGGTGAAAAATATATTTTTATTGACATTTTCCACTAATATCGTTGTGAAATATCTGTATTGCATAAATAAGGATGAAATATACTATTTGCGCCGTATGGCCATTCCAATGCGATAGAATCTGGCTGGAAAATTCAATTTTATTTACATTTTCGACTAATATCGTGGCAACCTATCTTTCTTCCATATATAAGCAGGAAAGATTCTACTGGCGTGCTATAGCCATTGCAATGCTATAGAAACTGTCTGGAAAATTCAATTTTAATGACCTTTTCGACTAATATCGTGGTGAGCTAACTTTCGTGCATAAATAAGGAGTTAAGTTACTATTGGCGCCCTAGAAAGGTACTTTTGGCGCCCTAAACCCACTGCAATTCCGTAGAGTCTGACTGGAAAATTCAATTTCAGTGACAT
>NW_016936522.1:0-484 GCF_001483705.2 Eufriesea mexicana
TATGCCACGACAGCGTACCGTAGCCTCTTGTACCGTACACTGCTCTTCGGTGGACTTCGGCGACCGACTCCGCTCTAATATGATCTGCTTGGCTCTGGGGTGGCCAATAGTAGTGGTCTCTGCACGCTAGGTTGAGTTACGTTATGTTGCGGTAGGGTAGGTTATGAAGGCTTTGTAAAAAAAAGACTTTTGTGCCATACACTGCCATTCGGTGGATTTATGCGCGCCACATTGCCTTAATATACACTGCACGTCTCTGCGAGGCGAGAAATTTAAGTCGTGGCATGTTAGGTTGCGTTAGGTTATGTTTGGCTAGGTTAGGTTAGGTTATGTGTGGACAGGATATCCTAGACTTTTGTGCTATACACTGCTTTACTGTCGATTTCTGTCATCTACACTGCTCT
Source organism: Eufriesea mexicana (assembly GCF_001483705.2). Classification (NCBI taxonomy): domain Eukaryota; kingdom Metazoa; phylum Arthropoda; class Insecta; order Hymenoptera; family Apidae; genus Eufriesea; species Eufriesea mexicana. The sequence goes on from NW_016936522.1 coordinate 405, forward strand.
ATCATGTTCTGCTTGGTGTTGTGGGTGCCAGCAGCGGTGGTCGTGGCACGATGTGTTGAGCTATGCTTCGTTTGGTTCGT
>NW_016936523.1:0-816 GCF_001483705.2 Eufriesea mexicana
ACGATATTAGTCGAAAATGTCAAAGAAATTGAATTTTCGAGCCAGATGCTACAGCATTGCAATCGCTACAGCACGCCAATCGATTCTTTCCTCATTATTAATGCAAGAATGTTAGCTCGCCACGATATTTGTCGAAAATGTCAATAAAAGTGAATCTTCCATCCAGATATTATAGGAAATAGGAATGCAATGGCTATAGCTGGCCAATAGAATCTTTCCTCCTTATTTATGCAAGAAGGTTACCACACTACGATATTAGTCGAGATCGTTAATAAAATTGAATTTTCGAGCCTGATTCTATAGCACTGCAGTGGCTACAGCGTGCCAATAGAATCTTTCCTCCTTATTTATGCATGGATGTCAGCTCAGCACGATATTAGTCGAAAATGACATTAAAATTGAATTTTCCATCCAGATAATATAGAATTGCAATGGCTATGGCTGGCCAATAGAATCTTTCCTCCTTATTTGTGCAAGAAAGTCACCTCACCACGATATTAGTCGACAATATCGATAAAATTGAATTTTCGTGGCAGATTCTATAGCATAGTAATGGGTATAGCGTGCCAATAGAATCTATCCTCTTTATTTATGCAAGGATGTCAGCTCACCACGATATTTGGCGAAAGTATCAGTAAAACTGAATTTTCCATCCGGATACTACAGAATTGCAATGGCCATTGCTGGCCGATAGAATCTTTCCCCCGTATTTATGCAAGAAAGTTACCTCACCACGATATTAGTCGAGAATGACAATAAAGTTGCATTTTCGAGGCAGATTGAAAAGCATTGTAATGGCTATAGCACGGCAATAGT
>NW_016936524.1:0-327 GCF_001483705.2 Eufriesea mexicana
TCCATACGTCCCTCCATCCATACAACCATTCATCCATACATATATCCATACATACGTCCACCTTTCTACATATCCATCCATCCATACATCCCCCCATCCATACATCCATCGAACCATACGTCCATCGATCCATACGAACACCCATCCATACATGCATCGATCCATACATCTATCCATCCATACATCCATACATATATACATCCATAAATCCATACATACGTACATCCATACATTCGTACATCCATACATCCACACATCCGTACATCAATAAATCCGTTCAACCATACAACCATACATCCATATATACAACCATACGCACATCCACAG
>NW_016936524.1:395-617 GCF_001483705.2 Eufriesea mexicana
CATCCATACATCCATTCATGCATCCAAACACACACCCATCCATACATGCATAGATGTATCCATACATACATCCGTGCATACATTCATACATCCATCCAAACATGCATCCGTACACACGCCCTTCCATACGCGCATCCATACATCCATACACATGCCTGCTCATACATCCATCCATACATCCATACATCCATAAATCTATACATCCATTCCTGCATGCATACA
>NW_016936525.1:0-209 GCF_001483705.2 Eufriesea mexicana
TCTGGCATCCCGAGAGCCAAGCAGGACACATTAGTGGAGGGCAGAACGCAGATATTCAAAGAATGACTGTGAATATCAGAAACGTCAAAGCTACGTGAGCCTAACCCACACAAACAGAACACAACAAAACATAGGCTCACTCAACATAGCGTGCCGAAACCGCTGTTGCAAGCCTCCCCAGAGCCAAGCAGAAAACATTAATGGAAAGT
>NW_016936526.1:0-2841 GCF_001483705.2 Eufriesea mexicana
TTGGGATTGGTTACGTTTGGTTGGGTCAGGTTTGTTCAGGTTTCGTCAGGGTATCCTTTGCTTTTCTGATATATACTTCATTGCGCCGGACTTCTGCCGTCTACTGTTCTCTAATATGCTTTGCTTGGCGCTGGGTATGCCAGCAATGGTGGTACCGACACGTTAGGTTGTGCTACGCCACGTTTGGTTAGGTTACGCTCAGTTAGGTTTGAATAGGATAACATTGACCTTTGTTATGTACACTGCTATTCGGTGGATATCTGTGCTGTTCTGTGATCTAATATTCCCTGCTTTGCCCTGGGAATTCCGGAAACAGCGGCCGCGGCCCTTTGAGTCTAGTTAGGTTACGTACGGTTAGGTTAGGTTTCCTTGCATTACGTTAGGATATCTTTGGCTTACGTGCCATACACTTCCATTCTATGGACATCTGCGCTCTACTCTCCTCTAATTTGCCCTGCTTGGCGATGGGGTGTCCAGCAATGGCGGCATAGGCACGTTAGGTTTAGTTAGGCTACGCCTCGCTATATTACCTTTAGATACGTCAGCACAGGGTAGCTTTGTCTTTTCTGCAATCCACTGCTATTCGGTGGATTCCGACCCCCAACATCGCTCTAATATGCTCTGCTTGGCTCTGGGGATGCCAGCAGTAGTTGCCTCGGCACGTTACGTTGAGTTAGGCTACATGTTGTCAGGTTAGGATATTACAGGTTAGGTTGGGCTATCCTTGACTTTTGTGCTTTACGCAGAAATGCGGCGGTTTTCAGCGCTCTACTATGTTCTAGTAGAATCCGTTTGGCTGTGGGGTTGTCAGCAATATTAGTCTAGATACATTACGCTGAGTTTTGTTACGTTCGCTTACGTTACGTTTGGATAGGTTAGTCTAGGATAACATTGACTTTTGCGCTGTAGGCTGCTATTAGGTGGATTTCTGCTCGCTACTGTAATCTAATACTCCCTGCTTTGATCTGGCGAGGCGAGAAGTTTTGGCCGCCGCGCAATGGGTTGATTTATGCTACGTTTCGCTGGGCTGGGTTTGTTCGGGCTAGGTTATGATATCTTTGACTTCTGTGCTATACACCGCTATTCAGAGGATTTCTGCACGCTACTGCGCTCCAGTATACTCTGCTTGGCTATGTGGAGGCCAGCATTAGAGCTCTCGGCTCGGTAGTCCGGGTTATGTTGCGTTTGGCTATGTCACGATTGGCTGGGTTAGGAGAGCATAGCTTAGACTTTTATGCTGTACGCTGCAATTCGGTGGATTCCTGCGCTCTTCGTTGTTCTACCAAACCCTGCTAGACTCTCGGGAGGCCAGCAATGATGGTCGCTGCACGTCAGGTTGGGTTATGTCACGTATGGTTATGTTCGGTTAAGATGTATTAGGTTAGAATAGCTTCTACCTTTTTCCTACACAATGCTAGCGTATGGGCTTCTGCGTTCTTCAGTTCTCTTTAACACACTGCTTGTCTCTGCGGACAGCATTATATAGCGTAAAAGTCATTGTTATCCTATTCTAACCAAACCAAACGAGACATAGCAAAACGTAATACAACTCAACCTCGCGTGACGCGACAAATATTGCTGCCATCCCAGATGCAAGCAGAACATACTGGAGCATAGTAGAACGCGGAGATCCACCGAATTGCAGTGCATAGCACAAAAGTAAAAGCTAACCCAGCAAAACGTAACCTAACGTTACCTAACCGAATGTAACTAGACAAAACCTGACGTACTTCGACCACGGTTGCTGACATCCCAAGAGCCAACCTCGGCATGTTGAAGGAGCGTAGAGCGCTGAAGTCCATAGAATGTCATCGTTTAGGCGAAAAGTCAAGGCAATCCTCTCCTAATCCAGACTAACATAACCTAACCAAGCGTAACATATCTCAACCTAACGTCCCGACACCACTATTGCTAACCTCCGCAGAGCCACGGAGAATTTACTAGAACACAGCAAAGCGCAGCAATCCACAGAACTGCAGTGTACAGCGCAAATATCAAAGACATTCTAACCCAACCTGTCCAAACCTAACCTAACCGAACGTAGTCTGACTAAGCATAACTTGCCGCGACCACTTTTGCTGGACACCGCAGAGCCAAGCAGAACATATTAGAGGAGAGTAGGGTGCAGAAATTCATAGGATTGCAGTGTGCAGCCGAAAGGCCGAAGATATCCAAACCTAACCCAAACTAAGCTAACCTAACCTATCGTAGGAGGACTCTACCTAATGCGCCGCAGCCACTACTGCTCGCATCCCCAGAGAGGAGCGGTGTATTGTAGTGCAATGTAGAGCGGAGGGAACCATCGAATAGCAGTGTATATCACGAAAGTCGAAGATACCCTAACCTAATTTGACATAACCGAATCTACGAAAACGAAGCGTAGCTCATCTTGACGGGCCCCGACCACAATTGCTCGCGTCCCCGCAGTCGTGCTGCGTGTAGTATGGCAATGTAGTGCGCAGAAATCCACCAAATAGCAGTGTGTAGAGAAAAGACAGAGAAAGCCTTAACTAACCTTCCTAACCCAACCTAACGAAACGTAACCTGACTAAACCTTGCGTGCCGAGACCGCCGTTACTGGACACCACAGAGAGAAGCAGAGCATATTAGAGCACATTAGGACACAGAAATCAACGGAATAGCAGTGTGCAGCACAAAAGTCAAAGTAGCCTCTCCTAACATAACCAAACATAACATAACGGAACGAAACGTAACACAACCTAACTCGACGCGGCCACGATTGCAGAACTCCACACAGACAAGCCGAACGTTCTAGGGAGCAGCTGTGCGCAGAGATCCACAGCACTGTACTCAATAGCACAAAAGTCGAAGATATATTAA
>NW_016936526.1:9042-10056 GCF_001483705.2 Eufriesea mexicana
AATACAATCAAACGTAGCTTAAATAAACACAACGTGCCGATACCACTATTTCTGGCTTCCCCAACGCCAAGCAGATCATACTACAGCACAGCAGAGCGCAGAAATACACCGCATTGCAGTGTAGTGCACAAAAGCCGTTGATATCCTGACCTAGCCTTCCCATCCTTACCAGACGAAACGCAACCAAACCCAGCCAAACATGCCGAGACCAGTATTACTGGCCACCTCAGTGCCAAGCAGCGAATATTAGTGCGCACAAGAGCGCAGAAATCAGCGGAATAGCAATGCGCAGCACAAAAGTCGAACTAGCCTAACCTAACCTCACCAACCGTAACATAACCGAACGTAACCTAAGTAAACCTCACGCGCCTGGACCACTATGGCCGGTCTCCCCATCGCCAAGACGAACGTATTATGGAGGGTAGAGCAAGGAAGTCCATCAAATGGCAGTGTATTGCACAAAAGCCAAGGATATCCTAACCTAACCGAAACAAACCTAACCAAGCCGAAAGTAACCTAACTGAACCTAACGCGCCGCGGCAACTATTTCTGGCACCCCAGAGAAGAGCAGAGAATATTATATAACAGTTGAGCGCAGAAATACCCCGGATTGCAGTGTATAGCACAAAAGGCAAAGATATGCTAGTCTAACCTGACCCAACTTACCCTAACCAAGCGTAGAATAACTAAACCTAACGAGTCGAGACCGCTATTGCAGGACTCCCCAGAGCCAAGCAGAATATACTAGAGAACAGCAGAGCGCAGAAATTCATCGAATTGCGCGTTGTAGCTTAAAGGTCAAAGCTGTCCTCTCCTAACCTTACCAAACTTAACATAACCAAACGTTATGTATCTCAAACTGACGTGCCGAGAACAATGTTGCTGGCCTCACCAGAAGCAAGCAGAATATACTAGAGCAAAGTTGAGCGCAGACAACCGCCGAACAACAGCCTATACCACGAACGTCAATGCAACCCATGCCTATCCCAAGCCAAAATAACCTAACCGAACGTA
>NW_016936527.1:0-996 GCF_001483705.2 Eufriesea mexicana
ACATCCACCCGCCTCTACATCCATCCATTCATACATCCACTCACCTACCCATAAATCAATCCATACATCCGTACAGAGATCCATAGATACATCCATCCGTCCGTACAGGTATCCGTCCATGCATACAACCACCCTTACATCCATCCTTCCACACATCCATCCATCCATACATCCTCCCATCCATACATCCATCGATCCATTCATTCATCCGATCATACATCCATCCACCAATCCATCCTTCCATACATACATCAATACATACATGCTTTCATACAAACATACATTCATCCATACATACTTCCATACATGCAGGCTTACATACATCCATACATACATCAATACATACATCCATACAAACGTACATACATACAGCCATGCATACATCCTTACTTACATCCATATATATACCCATGCATACATCCAAACGTACATCCATAGAAACATCCATACATATATCCATACAACCTTAAATTCTTGCAACCATACATCTGTTCATCAATGCATCCATTCATCCATATATCCTTCCATCCACACATACATCCATCCATACAATCATCCAGCGATACACCCATCCATCCATACACACTCGCATCCATAAATCCACCGATCCATACATCCATCCAACAATCCATCCATCTATCCACACATCCATACATGCACCAAAACATACATCCATTCATACACACATATATTCATCCATACATACTTCCATACTTACAGGCTTACATATATCCATACATACATCCATACATACATCCATACAAACGAACATACATACAGCAATGCATACTTCCGTACATACATCCATACATACACCCATACATACATCCATACAAACATCCATACATACATCCATACATACATGCTTACATACATCAATACACACATCCATCCGTTCATACATCCATACATACATAGATCCATACATACATACATACATACATATTTCCGTACATCCATACGTTCACCCATCGATCCATACAACCATCCATACAT
>NW_016936528.1:0-590 GCF_001483705.2 Eufriesea mexicana
ATGGCTGTACTTTCCATTGGATTGAAGGCGTTGGGCGATCTATTCACCTAGCTATAACAGATCTTAGATTTTGAATAGACCAATTGTCAAGCAAGTGGATGGCAGTACTTGCAATTGGATTGAAGGCGTTTCGCGATATATTCACCATGCCATAACAGATTATATATTTTGAATAGACCTGTTCTCTGGCAAGTAGGTGGCTGTACTTGCCATTGGTTTGAAGGCGTTTGGCGATCTATTCTCCATTCTATAGCAGGTTATTGATTTTGAATTGACCTATTCTCTGGAAAGTAGATGGCAGTACTTGCCATTGGATTGAATGCGTTAGTCAATCTATTCACCAAGCTATAACAGATAATATACTTTGAAAAGACCTATGCTCTGGCATGTTGATGGCTGTACTTGCCATTGGATTGAAGGCGATAGTGGATGTATTCATATAACAGATTACAGATCTTAAATAGCCCTATTCTCCTGCAAGAAGATGGCTGTACTTGCCATTGGATTGAAGGCGTTCGGCGATCTACTCATCAAGCTATAACAGGTTATAGACTTTGAATAGACCTATTCTCTGGCAAGTAGATGGCTGT
>NW_016936529.1:0-695 GCF_001483705.2 Eufriesea mexicana
TGAAGGCGTTAGGCGATCTATTCACCACGCTATAACAGATTATAGATTTTGAATAGACCTATTTTCTGGCTAGCAAATGTCTGCTCTTGCCATTGAATTGAAGGCGTTAGGCGATCTATTCACCAAGCTATGACGGATTATACACTTTGAATAGATCTATTCTCTGGCATGAAGATGACTGCTCTTGCCGTTGGATTGAAGGCGTTAAGCGATCTATTCTCCATGCTATAACAGGTTATAGATTTTGAATAGACTTATTCCCGGGCAAGTAGATGGCATTACTCTAGATTGGGTTGAAGGCGTTAGGTCATCTGTTCACCATGCTATAGGAGGTTATAGACTTTGAATAGACCTATTCTCTGGCAAGTAGATAGCTGTACTTGCCATTGGATTGAAGGCGTTTGGCGATCTATTCACCAAGCTATAACAGGTAATAGATTTTGAATAGACCAATTCTCTGGCAAGTAGATGGCGGTACTTGCCATTGGTTGAAGACGGTAGGCGACCTATTCTCCAAGCTATAACACAGATTATAGATCTTGAATAGGCCTACTCTCTGGCAAGTAGATAGCTGCACTTGCCATTGGATTGACGGCGCTAGGCGAACTATTCTCCTCGCTATAACAGGTTACAGATTTTGAGTAGACCTTTTCTCTGGCAAGTAGATGGCTGTACTTGCCATTGGATTGAAGGCG
>NW_016936530.1:0-430 GCF_001483705.2 Eufriesea mexicana
GCACGTAAGTCTGAGGTAGGTTGCGTTTGGTTGTGTTACGTTTGGCTATGTTAGGAGAGGGTACCTTTGATGTTTGAGCTATGCACTTCAGTTCGGCGTATTTCTGCCCTCTAAATTGCTCTACCATACTATGCTTGACTTTCGGGAGGGCAGCAGTAGTGGTCGCCGCTCGTCAGGTTGTGCCTGATTTCGTTCGGCTAGGTTATGTTGCGTTGTGTTAGGTCAACGTGGATTAGACTTTTGTGCTAAACACAGCTATTCTATGGATTTCTGCACCTTTCTGTGCGCTGTCACAGTCTGCATTTCTGTGTGAACGCGAGGAATGGTGCCCTCGACACGTTAGGTTGTGTTACATTACATTTGGTTGAGATAGGTTTGTTTGAGTTTGGTTTGGATGTCTTCGACTTTCGTGCTACACACTGCCATCCTA
>NW_016936531.1:0-267 GCF_001483705.2 Eufriesea mexicana
GGCAAGGCGTTCATATCATTACCTTTTTGGCATAGACTGTTGTACGCCGGATATCTGCGCTCTACTCTGATCTAATATAGGCACCTAGTCTCTGGGTAGGCCTGCAGTAGAGGCCGCTGCACGTTAGGTCGTGTTAGTTTAAGTTTGTGCATGTTTAAATTGGTTAGGTTAGGAGAAGATAGCATTGACTTTTATGCTCCACACAGCTATTCGGTGGCTTCTGTGCTCAACTGTGCTATAATATGCTCTGCTCGTCTGTAAGGAGGC
>NW_016936532.1:0-782 GCF_001483705.2 Eufriesea mexicana
ATATCCATACATACATACATACATCCATCCATCCATACATCCATCCACTCATACATCCATCCATCCATCCATACATCCATACGTCCATACATGCATACACCCATACATGCATACATCCATACATTCTTAAATCCATACATGCATACATACATACTTCCATACATGCATACATCCATACATCCATACATCCATACCATCCATACATACATCCATCCATCCATACATCCATCAATCCCTACACCCATACATATATACATCCATACATTCATACATGCAGCCAGCCATACATCCATACATTCATACTTCCGTACATCCGTTCATCCACACCTCAATCCATGCATACAACCATCCATGCATACGGCCATCAATCCATACATTCATCCATTCATACACCCACCCTTCCATATACCCATCCAGCCATACAACCACCTATCCATCCATCCATCCATCCATACATATATCCACCCATATACCCATCCATCCATACATTCATACATTCACACATTCATAAATCCATACTTCCGTACATCCGTTCATGCATACCTCAATCCATCCATTCATCCATCCATCCACACAACCATTCATCCATACATACATCCATACATACATCCTTCTTTCCATACATCAATCCATCCATACATACATCCACCCATACATTCATACATCCACACAACCAGACATCTATAAATCCACGCATCCGTACATATATACATCCACATATTCATACATACGTACGTCCGTCCATCCATACGTCAATCCATCCGTACATACATCCATCCATA
>NW_016936533.1:0-3026 GCF_001483705.2 Eufriesea mexicana
AGAGCGCAGTAGAGCGCATAAATTCTCCGAATAGCACTGTATAGCGCAAAGGTCAAAGCTATCATTCCTTAACCTAACCTAACCTAACCTAACCTGCCCAAACGTAACATAACTAAGCCCTTCGTGCCACGTTCACTTTTGCTGGCCTCCCCAAAGTCGTGCGGATTATAGTGGAGCAATGTAGAGTGCAGAAACACACCGAATAGCGTTTTATAGCTCAAAAGACAAAGGCGTCCTGTCCTAACCAGTCCAGACGTAATATAATCAAACGTATCATTACTTATCCGAACGCGCCGAGACCGCTATTGCTAGAATCCACAGAGCCAAGCAGAATAAACTATAGCACAGTAGAGCGCATATAGCCGCCGAATAGGAGCTTGTAGCCCAAAAGTCAAATATGTCCTAACCTAAACTAACGAAACGTCAACTAACTAAACATAACGAGCCGAGACCAATGTCTCTGGCATCCCCCGTGCCAAGCGGAAAGTGTATAGCAGATGGTGAAAGCCATCAAAGCCAAACCGAACAAAACCTAGCCTAACCAAACGTAACATAATTCCACCTATCGTGTCACGACCACCACTGCTGGCCACGCAGGGTCGAGCAGAGTATAGCAGAGTAGGGTAGAGCGCGGATATCGACCGAATGGCAGTGCATAGCGCAAAAGTTAAAGCTACCATATCCTAACCTAGCCAATCGTATCATAACCAAGCGCAACGTAATCCAACCTAACGTGCCTAGAACACTATTGCTGGCGTCCCAAGCGCCAAGCAGGATATACCAGGACGCAGTAGAGCTCAGAAGTGCACCGAATAGCAGTGTATACCACGAATGCCAAAGCTATGCAGAAATAACGCAAACTATCATAACCTAACCAAACTTAGCATAACACAACCTGTCGCGCTGCGGCCACTATTGCTTGCCTCCCCAGAGTTGAACATAGTACAGTAGAGCAGAGTAGAGGGCAGAAATCCACCGAATAACAGTCTTTGCCAGGGAAGCCGTTGCTATCCAAGCCCAACCGGAACAAGCGTAGCCTGACTAAACACAACCAAACTCAACCTTACGTGGCGAGACCACTATTGCTGTCGCCCCCAGCGCCAAGCAGAGCATATAGGAGCACAGTATGACGTAGAAGTCCTCCGAATACCATTATGTGGCACAAAGGTAAAAGCTACCCTCTCCTAGCCTGACCAAACGTAATATAACCAAACGTAGCATAGACAACTATTGCAGGCCTCCTCAGAGCCAAGCAGAGCTTATTAGAGCAAGTAGTACCGAGAGATTCACCGAATATCACCGTATGGCAAAAAAGTCAAAGCCACGATCTCCTACCCTAGCCAAACCGAACCAAACCGAACGTTACCTAACACATCCTATTGTCCAACGACCACCCTTGCTGGCCTCGCTAGAGACGAGCAGAGTATGGTAGAGCAATGCTGAGCGAGGAAATCAACCGAAGAGCAGTGTATAGCACAAAAGTCAAGGATAACCTGTCCATACCTAACCTAACATGCCCTAGCCACACGTAACGCAACAAATAATAACGTGCAGCGGACACTACTGCTGGCAGCAGAATATACTACAGAACAGTAGATCGCATAATTCTGCCGCATTGCAGTGTATAGCACGATAGTCAAAGCCATCCAAACCTTACCTGAACCAACCTAAACCAACAAAACGTAGCCCAACCCAACCTATGGTGTCGAGACCAGTATCGCTACCCTTCCCAGCGCCAAGCATAGCATATGTGTGGAGAGTAGAGGTCAGAAATCCATAGAATCGCAGTGCACGTCACAAAAGTCAATGCTACCCTATCCTAACGCAACCAAACCTAACATAACCAAGCGTAACCTAATTCAACGTAATGTGTTGAGAACACCATTGTTGGCATCTCAAGAGCCTAGCGGTGTATACTAGAGAAGAGAAGGGCGCAGAAAATCGTCTCATTGCTGTGTACAGCACAACAGTCGAAGGTAACAAAGCCTCACCTGATCTAACGTAAGCTAACCAAATGAGCCGGGACCGCAGCTGCTGGACTCCCCTGAGCCAAGCAGAACATGCTAGAGCACAGTAGAACGCAGAAACCCACGGAACGGCAGTGTGTAGCACAGAAGTCAAAGGCATTCTCTCCTAACCTCACCAAACGTAACGTAATCAAGCGTAACACATCTCAACGTAACGTGACGACACGTCTACTTTTGGCCTCCCCAGAGTGACGCAGAACATATTAGGGGAGTGTAGAGCACAGAAATCCATAGAATGGCAGTGTATAGCACAAAAGTCAAAGCTATCTTGTCCTAACGTAACTAAATGAATCATAACCAATCGCAGCTGAACTCAATCTAACGTGCTGCGATCAATATTTCTGGCATCCTCGGAGCCGAGCAGCCCATATTAGAGCAATGTACAGCGCAAATAGACACCGAATAGCAATGTGTAGGTGAAAAGTCAAATCTACCTTGCCTCAACGTAGCCAAACGTAACGTAACCAAGCGTAAAATAATACAAACTATCCTGCCGAGGCCAAGGTTGCTGGCATCCCCGCAGCGAAGCGGAATGCTTTAGAGCAATGCAGAACTCTGGAATCCACCGAATAGCAGAGTATATCACGAAAGACGAGGCTATCCTATCCCAACGTAAGCAAACCAAACATAACCAAACGTAACGATTTACAACCTAACGTGGAGAGACCTCTGTTGCTGGCCTACACAAATCCAAGCAGAATATACTAGACTGCAGTAGAGCTCTTATTTCCGCCTCATTGCATTGTGTAGCACAACAGTCAAAGGTGACCAAACCTTACCTGGACAATCCTAGACTAGCCAAACGTTCCCTAACTCAATATAACTTGCCGAGACCAGTATTTCTCTCCTCCCCGGAGCCAAGCAGAACATACAAGATCGCAGCAGAGCGTAGAAGGCCTTCGGAAAGCAGTGTACTGCACAAAAGTCAAAGCTGTCCTGTCCTAACATAACCAACTGCAAAATAACCAAACGTAATATAACTCTATCCAACGTCCGCGA
>NW_016936533.1:9128-11780 GCF_001483705.2 Eufriesea mexicana
GAATCGCAGTGTACAGATCAAACGTCAAAGAAGCCCTAACCAAGCTTTCGAAACCTAACCCAACGAAATGAGGCTTACCGTTTCGCCAACCTAACGTGCAATGACCGCCATTACTGTCCACCACAGTGCCATGCACAGCATATCAAAGCACATTAGGTCGCAGGAATCCAACGAACGGCATTGTATGCCACAAAAGTCGAAGTAGCCTATTATAACATAACCAAACGTAACATATACAGACGTAACCTAACTAATCCTAACATGACGAGACCACTATTCCTGTACTCCCAAGAGCCGAGCAGAATATCCTAGGACACATCAGAGCGCAGATAACCACCGCGTTGCAGTTTACAACAAAAGAGTCAAAGATACCCCAACCATACCTGACCCAATCTAACCTAACTAATCGCAGCCCAACTTAAGATAACGTGCCGGGACCGCTATTGCCGCGTTCTCCAGAGACAAGCAGAAGATGTTAGAGCACTGTAGGACGCAGACATCCACCGAATAGCAGTGCGTAGCACAAACGTCAAGGCTATGATATCCTAACCTAGCCATACGTTGCATGGAGATACGTAACCTTTTCAACCTAACGCGCCGAGACCACTATTGCTGGCATCCCCAGAGCCAATCAGGGGAGATGAGAACACAGCAGAGCGCAAAATTCGGCGGATAGCAGTGTATAGCAGAAAGGTCTAAACCAACCTAACCCAATCTCACCGAATGTAACATAACCGAACGCAGCACAAAACAACCAAGCGTGCAGAGACCACTATTGCTGGCATCCGCAGAGCCAAGCAGAATATACTACAGCACGGATGTGCGCAGAAATCCAGCGCGCTAATGTGTTTTGCACAAAGAACAATCATATCAATGCCTAACCTGACCATAAGTAACCATACGGAACGTAGTGTATCTCAACATAACGTGATGAGACCAATACTGCTGCACTCCTCAGAGGCAAGCAGAACATACTGCATCTCTGCAGAAGGCAGAAACACACCGAATAGCAATATATAACGCAAAAGGCAAGACTATCGTGTCCTAGCGTAACCAAACATAACGTAACCGAATGTAACCTTACTCAAGCTGTCGTCACGAGGACACCATAGCTGGCCAACCCAGAGACAAGCAGAATATACGAGAGAACAGTAGAGCGCAGAAATCTACTGAATAGCAGCGTATAACCCAGAAGTGAAAGCCATCCTAACCAAACGTAGCGTAACCTAGCATAACCAAACGTAACCTAACTCTACCAATAATGCCACGACACTTATTGCTGGCTTCGCAAGTTTCGAGCTGAGAGTAGCAGAGCAATGAAGGGCACAGAAATCCTGCGAAGAGCAGTGTATAGCACAAAAGTCAAATATATCCTATCCTAACCTAATCAATTGTAACTAAACCAAACGTAGCCTGACACAGCCTATCGTGCCATAGCCACTATCGCTGGCCTTCAAGGGTCGAGCAGAGTGTTGTAGAGCACAGTAGAGCGCAGAAAGCCATCTAATAGCAATTTATAGCTCAAGAGGGAAAGATACCATTACCTAACCAGACCCAACCTAACCAAACCAAACATAGAATAACTAAACGTAACTAGCCGTGACCACTACTGCTGGCCACCACGGAGCGTAGCAGAAAATACTAGAGCACTGTATGGCGCAGAAATGCATCGAATAGCAGTGTATAGCGTAAAAGTCTATGCTATCGTGTCCTAACCAAGCCAAACGTGTCATGAACATACTTAACCTTATCCAATCTAACGCGCCGAGGGCAGTATTATTGGCATCCTAAGAGCATACAAGAATACGCCAGTGCACAGCAGAGCACAGAAATCCACCGCAATGCAGTGTGTAGCACAAAAGTCAAACATATCCCGACCTAACTTGGCATAACCTTACATGCCCAAACGTAGTGTAACACAACATAACGTGACGAGACTGATATTGCTGCCCTGTCCAGTGCCAATCAGAGCATATTAGAGTACAATAGTGGGCAGAAGTCCACCCGATAGCAGCGAAATACACAAAAGATGAAGTAGCCCATCCTAACGTAGCCAAACGTAACATAGCCATGCGAAACGTAACTCAAGCTAATTCGATGAGACTACTATTGCTGGACTCCATAGAGCCGAGCAGAATATGCTTGAACACAGCAGAGCGCAGAAATCCACCCCGTAGCAGTGTACAGCAAAAGAGTCAAAGATACCCAAATGTTAACTTACCTAATCTAACCAAACCAATCGTAGACCAGCACGACATAACGTGCCGAGACCACTATTGCTGGCCTCCACACAGCCAACCAGGATATGCTTGTGCGCAGCAGAGCTCAGAAATCCACCGCATTCTAGTGAACAGCGCAGAAGCCGTAGATAACCTAACATAGCCTGACCCAACCGAACCTAACCAAACGTGGCAAAACTCAACATGACGTTCCGCGACAACTGCTCCTGTCTTCCCCAGAGCCAAGCAGAGTGTAGTGCAGCGCAGTAGAACGCGGAAATCCAGAGGATAGCAGTGCAAAGCACAAAAGTCGAAGTAGCCTTTCCTAAGATGGCCAAACGTAACATAACTCAATCTGAAATGATGAGAACACTACTACTGGCCTCCACAGGGACAAGCAGAATGTACTGGAGCACGGTAGGTCGCAGGAATC
>NW_016936534.1:0-217 GCF_001483705.2 Eufriesea mexicana
ACTATATTAGTCGAGAATGTCAATAACATTGAATTTTCGAGGCAGATTCTATAGCATTTTAATAGGTATACCGTGCCAATAGAATCTATCCTCCTTATTTATGCAAGGATGTCAGCTCACCGCGATCTTAGTCGAGAATGTCATCAAATCTGTCTTTCCCATCCAGATACTATAGACATGCAATGGCCATAGCTGGCCAATAGAATCTTTCCTCCGC
>NW_016936535.1:0-745 GCF_001483705.2 Eufriesea mexicana
GGAGGATAGCTCACCGCGATATTAGCCGAAAATGCCAATAAAATTAAACTTTCCAGTCGGATTCTGTAGCATTGCAATGGAAATAGCACAACAAAAGAATCTTTCCGACATATTAAAGCATGAAATTTACCTCACAACGATATTAACCGAAAATGTCAATAAAATTGGATTTTCCAGCCAGATTCTATAGCACTGCGACTGGTATTGCACGCAAATAGATTCTTTCCTCCTTATTTATGCAAGGAGGATAGCTCACCGCGATATTAGCCGAAAATGCCAATAAAATTAAACTTTCCAGTCGGATTCTGTAGCATTGCAATGGAAATAGCACAACAAAAGAATCTTTCCGACATATTAAAGCATGAAATTTACCTCACAACGATATTAACCGAAAATGTCAATAAAATTGAATTTTCGAGCCAGATTATATAGCACTGCAATGGCAATAGCACGCGCATAGTATGCTTCCTCCTTGTTAATGCAAGAAAGTTATCTCACCACAGTATTAGTCGAAAATATCAATCAATCTGAAACTTGCAGCCAGATTCTATAGCACTGCGACTGGTATTGCACGCAAATAGATTCTTTCCTCCTTATTTATGCAAGAAAGTTAGCTCGCCACGATAATATTCGTATATGTGAGTAAAATTGTACTTCCCATGCAGATTCCATAGCATTGCAATGGCTATAGCACGCCAATAGAATCTTTCCTTCTTATTTATGCAAGAAAGTTAGCTCACAACGA
>NW_016936536.1:0-711 GCF_001483705.2 Eufriesea mexicana
CATCCATAGATACATCCATCCATACATACATCCATACATTTATACATCCATACATCCATACTTCCGTTCAACCGTCCATCAGTACCTCAAACAACCCATACATCCATCCATCCATACCGCAATCCATCCATACATCCATCCATCCATACATCCATTCATCCATACAGACATCAATACATACATCCATCCATGCATACATCCAACCATTCTTCCGTTCATCCGTCCATCAGTACCTCAAACAACCCATACATCCATCCATCCATACCGCAATCCATCCATACATCCATCCATCCATACATCCATTCATCCATACAGACATCAATACATACATCCATCCATGCATACATCCACACACCCATACATCCATTCATCCATACTTCCATACATCCGTACGTCAATTCATACGTACATCCATACATTCATACACCCATACATCCATACATCCATACATCCATACACACAAACAATCATACATGCCCACATGCATACACCCATCCATCCATTCATCCATACATTCACACGTCCATACATATATACACCCATGCATACATACATCCATCCATCCATACATGCATCCATCCATACATCCATCAATACATACAATCATACATACTTCTACACATCCATCCATCCATCCATAGATCCATTTATTCATAAATACATCCTTCCAAACATCCATCCATCCATCCATACATCCAGCCATCCAGCCAT
>NW_016936537.1:0-1008 GCF_001483705.2 Eufriesea mexicana
GCTCACCACCATATTGCCGAAATTGCCAATTAAATTGTATTTGCCAGCCAGATTCTATAGCATTGCAGTGGCTATAGCACACCAATAGATTCTTTCCTCCTTATTTATCGAAGAAAGTTAGCTAACCACGATATTAGACGAAAATATCAATAACATTGAATTTTCCAGACAGATTTTATAGCATTGCAATGGCTATAGCGCGCCAATAGATTCTTTCCTCCTTATTATGAAACTGAGCTTGCCACGATATTAGACGAAAATAACTATAAAATTGAATTTTCCAGACAGATTCGATAGCATTGCAATCGCTATAGCTCGCCAATAGAATGTTTCGTTCATATTCACACAAGAAAGTTAGCTCACCACGATATTAGTCGCAAATATCAATAGAATTGAATTATCAAGCCATATTCTATAGCACTGAAATGGATACAGCGTGCCAAAAGAACTTTTCCACCTTATTTAGGCAAGGATGTCAGCTCAACACAATATTAGTCGAAAATGTCAATAATATTGAATTTTCCATCAAGATACTATAGAATTGCAATGGCTATAACTGGCCAATAGAATCTTTCCTTTTTATTTATGCAAGAAAGCTACCTCACCACGATATTAGTCGAAAATGTCAATAAAATTGAATTTTCGAGGCAGATTCTATAGCATTGCAATGGCTATAGCACGCCAATAGTATCTATCTTTCCTACTTATTTATCCAAGTAAGTTAGCTCACCACGATATTAGTCGAAAATGTCAATAAAATTTAATTTTCGATCCAGATTCTATAGCATTGCATTGGCTATTGCACGCCAAGAGAATCCTTCCTCCTTATTTATGCAAGTAAGTATGCTCACCACGGCATCAGTCGAAAATGTCAATAAAATTGAATTTTAGAGGCAGACTCTATAGCCTTGCAATGGCCACAGCACGCCAATAATATCTTTCCTCCTTATTCACCGAAGAGAGTTAGCTCACCACGATATTATTCGAAAATGTTAATAAAATTTAATT
>NW_016936538.1:0-1220 GCF_001483705.2 Eufriesea mexicana
TACAAGAGCACAGTAGAGCGCAGAAATCCGCGGATAGCTGTGTATAGCACAAAAGTCTATACCGTATCATCCTAACCTCACCATTCGTAACATAGCCGAACGTAGCATAGTTCAACCTAACGTGCCGAGAAGGCTATAGCTGGTATCCCGGGAGCCGAGCAGAGTATACTAGAGCAGAGCAGAGCGCAGAAATACATCGCATTACAGTGTGTAGAACAAAGGCCAAACATATCCTGACCTAACTTGACACAACCAAACCTATCCAAACGTGGTGTAACCCAACATATCGTGACGAGACCAATATTGCTGGCCTATCCAGCTCCATGCGGAGCATATTAGAGCACACTAGAGTGCAGAAATATAGCGCATGACAGTGAATAGCACAAATCCGTAGATATTGTGACATAACCTGTCCCAACCTAACCTAACCAGACGTAGCATAACTCAATATAACGTGCCGCGACCACTACTGCTGAGTCCCTTTATGAAAGTAGAATGTAGCAGAGCGCCGTAGATCCCGCGAATGCACCGAATAACAGCATAGAGTACGAATGCCAGAGCAATCCATACCAAACTAAACTTAGCCTTGCCTAGCCTAACGTAACCTAACAATACCTGACGCGCTACGACCACCATGACTCCTCATCCCAGATTCTAGCAGAGCATAGCAGAGCAACGTAGAGCGCATGAATGCACCGAATAGCAGTTTAAAGCACAAAAGTCAGAGAAACCCTAACCGAGCCTTCCTAACCTAATCCAACGTGGCATAACCTTACTCAAACTAACGTGCCGAGACCACGGTTTCTGGCCACCCCAGAGCCAAGCCGAACATATTATGCATATTATAGCGCAGAAGCCCACCGAATAGCTGCGTATAGCGCAAAAGACGAAGCAGCCTTCCATAACCTAGCCAAACTTAACATATCCAAACGTAGCCTAACACAACCCATCATGACGAGACCACTAATGCTTCCGTCCACAGATACAAGCAGAATGTACTAGGGCACAGTAGTGCGTTGAAATCATCCGCCTTGCTGCGAACAGCACAAGAGTCAAAGGTATCCTGAGCAAATCTGACCTAACCTAACCAAACCAAGCGTAGGATATCTCAACGCAACGTGTCGCTACCGCTACGCCTTGCCTCCCTATACCTATGCAGAAAGTAGTGGAGCAAAGTAGATCACAGAAATACGCCGAATAACAGTGCACAGCACGAAATC
>NW_016936538.1:6057-7130 GCF_001483705.2 Eufriesea mexicana
CCGAACGTATCATGACACATCATAACGTGCCGAGACCACACTCGCTGGCCTTGCCAGAGACATACTGAAAATATTAGAGCACTGTAGGGTGCGGAAACACACCCAATAGCAGTGCGCAGCACAGTAGTTGAAGCTATCCTGACCAAACGTAGCCTAACCCAGCCTAACCGAACGTAACCTGACACAGCATTACGTACCGAGACCACTATGAATGACTTTCGTAGAGGCAAGCTGAAAACATTCAAGCACTGGAGGGAGCAGAAGTACACCTAATAGTAGAGTATGGCACAAAAGTCAAAGCTATCCTCTCGTAAACTAACAAACTGTAACATGACCAAACCTAACCTAGCTCAACCTAACGAGCCGCGTCCACCATTCCTGGCCTCTCAAGAGTCCAGCAGAACACGTTAGTGGAGAGTAGGACGCAGAAGTCCATAGAATCGCAGAGTATGTCGGAACAGTCGGAGATACCCAAACATAACCCAAACAAGCAGAACATATCGAAGCATAGCATAACTCAACCTATCCAGCCGAGACCGCTGGTGCTGCCCTCCCCAGAGCCAAGCAGGATATACTACAGCGCAGTAGAGCGCAGAAATCCACCGAAAGCTGTGTACAGCACAATCGTTGAAGCTACCCTTATTAAACTTACCCGAGCTCAACCTAACCGAACGTAGCCTGACCCATCATAATGTACCAAGACCACTCTTGCTGGCATTGCCGGAGCAAAGCTGAGAATATTAGAGTACAGTAGGGTGCAGAAATCCACCTAATAGCAGACTATGACAATAAAGTCAAACCTATCCTTTCCTAACGTAACCAACGGTGACATAACCAAACGTAACCTAACTGAACCTAACGTGCTGCGACCACTATTGCCGGCCTCCACAGAGCCAGGCAGAACACATTCGTGCAGAGTAGGAAGCAGAAATCCATAGAATCGAAGTGTATATCAGGAAAGTCGAAGCAACCCAAACCCTATCCAGACAAACAGAACATATCCTAACATGGCCTAACCCTAACCAAAGTGCCGAGACAGCTATTGCTGCCTTCCCCAGAGCCAAGCAGAATAT
>NW_016936539.1:0-626 GCF_001483705.2 Eufriesea mexicana
CTGCAGCAATTCTAGAATGACAAACTACATATCCACTATCCATTGAGGCATTAAAAATTAATAACACATTACTGACTACTGCCCTCATCACAGTGCTGTTGACGTTGGATCATTTGTTCACAGATGACGCAAATACGAAAGCAATTCTAGGATAATCAGTGTATAGCACAGTTACGGTAGGGATACTCAATACTGACAGAGCTGTGCATAGCACATCCACGAAAATATCACTGTAGCCCTTGGAATAGAATGCTCAACGAAGACATCGATTATAAAGCAATTCTAGCATGACATAATACTGGTCCATTGTCCCTCGCCATATTATCAATTGCAAACACAGCACTGAGTTCAGTCATCATCACAGTAACCTAGACTATGGACTACTTTGTTCACTGATGATGTAAATTACTTAGCAATACTGCAATAAGAAATGTATACTACGGTCATGGCAAGTGACGTTTAGAGTTCACAGTACGGTAGATAATACATCTACCAACACAGCACTCTTGCCGTTGGATTAAGTTTGCCACTCAACTTATATTCCGTACAACAATACGAGAGTCAGCAATGTAGGTCCATTATCCCTCGAGATATTAACAATTGACAACACAGTACTGAGTACAGCC
>NW_016936540.1:0-239 GCF_001483705.2 Eufriesea mexicana
GAAAATATTAATAGAATTGAACTTTTCAGATAGATTCTACTGCAATGCAATGGCTATAGCAAATCAATAGAATCTTTCCACCTTATTTCCGCTGAAAGGATTGTTCACCGCAATATTAGACGAAAATGTCAATAAAATTGGACTTTTCAGTCAGATTATATTGCAATGCCATGGCAATAGCAAACCAGTAGGATCCTTCCTCCTTATTTATGTAGAATATCTTGCTCACCACGATATTA
>NW_016936541.1:0-472 GCF_001483705.2 Eufriesea mexicana
ATAAAATTGAATTTTCCATCCAGATACTATAGAAATACAATGGCCATAGCGCGCCAATAACATATACCCTCCTTACTTATGCAAGAAAGATAGCTCACCACGATATTAGTCGAAACTGTCAATAAAATTGAACTGTCCAGCCAGATTCTATAGCACTGCAATGGCTATAGTACGCCACTAGAACCTTTCCTCCTTATTTATGCAAGAAAGGTAGCTTACTGCGATATTAGTCGAATATGTCAGTGAAATTGAATTTTACAGCCAGAGTCCAGAGCATTGCAATGGCTATAGCACGCCAATAGTATCTTTCCTCCTTATTTATGCAAAAAAGTTAGCTCACAACAATATTAGTCGAAAATGTCAATAAAATTGCGTTTTCAAGACAGATGCAATAGAAATGGAATACCTGCAGCACGCCAAAAGTATCTTTCCTCCTTACCTATGCAAGGAAGTTAGCTCACCACGATATAAG
>NW_016936542.1:0-989 GCF_001483705.2 Eufriesea mexicana
AATTCGGTGCACTTCTGCGTTATACCATGCTCTAATATATTCTGCTTGGCTCCAGGGAGGCCAGAAATAGAGGTCTCGGCTCGTTAGGTTTGGATATCCTACGTTTGGTGATGCTAGGTTAGGCCAGGTTAGGCTAAGATATCTTTGACTATTGCGTCATACATTTCAATTCGGAGGTTTTCTGCGCTCTTCGAAGCTCTGCCATACTCTACTCGACTCTGGGGAGGCCATCAATGGCGGTCGTTGCACGATATGTTGGGATATGTAACGCATGGTTAGGTCAGCTTAGGATATGATTGGTTGGGATGCCTTTGACTTTTGTGCTATACATTGCTATACTGTGCGTACCAGCGCTCTACGTAGCTATAGTATGTTCTGGTTGGCTGCACGGATGTCAGTTGTAGTTATCTCGGCACGAGAGTCTGAGATACGTTGAGTATGGTTATGTTAAGTCTGGTTAGGTTTTGAGAGGATAGCTTTGATCCTTGCGCTATACACTGCTATTCGGTGGATGCCTGCGCACTGCATTGCTCCTCTATACTCTAGACGTCCACGAGGGAGGCTAGCCATGGCGGTCGTGGCACGAAAGGATGAGTTAGTTTACGCTTGGTTGGGCTATTTCTGGTTGGGATGCCGTTGACTTTTGTGATATATACTGCTGTTCGGTGGATATCTTCCATCTACTGTGATGTAGTATGTTCTGCATGTCTCAGGGGAGGCCAGCAATAGTGGCCTCGGCATGTAAGGTTTTTTTACATTACGTTTGGTTAGGTTAGGTTTGTTTGGGTTAGGTTGCGATATCTTTGACTCTCGTGCAATGCACTTCCATCCTATCGTCCTCTGAGCTCTCTTCTCCTATAACATGCACTGCCTGGGGACGCGGAGGCCATCAATAGAGGTCCCGGCACGTTAGGACGAGATGGGGTACGATTGGTTATGTTATGTTAGCTTTGGTTAGGTTTGGATATCTTTGACGTATGCGCACAACA
>NW_016936543.1:0-248 GCF_001483705.2 Eufriesea mexicana
GGAAAGTGCAATTTTTTTGTCATTTTCGAATAATATCGTGGTGATCTAACTTCCTTGCATAAGAAAGGAGGAAGGATCCTTTTGCCTGCTATAACCATCGCAATGATATGGAATGTGCCTGGCAGTTTCGATTTTATCGACATTTTCGACTAATATCGTGGTGAGCTACCTTTCTTGCGTAAATAAGGCGGAAAGATTCTATTGACGTGCTATTTCCATTGCAATGCTATAGAGTCTGGATGGAAAAT
>NW_016936543.1:691-1116 GCF_001483705.2 Eufriesea mexicana
TGCTATAGCCATTGCAATGCTGTAGAATCTGGCCGGAAAGTTCAATTTTATTGACATTCTCTACTAATACCGTGGTGAGCTAGCTTCCTTGAATAAGTATGGAGGAAAGATCCTTTTGGCGCGCTATAACCATCCCAATGATACGGAATGTGCCTGGCAGTTTCGATTTTTTCGATATTTTCGACTAATATCGTGGTGAGCTACCTTTCTTGCGTAATTATGAAGTTGCATTCTATTGGCGTGCTGTAGACATTGCAATGATGTAGAATGTGGTTGGAAAATTCAATTTTATTGACATTTTCTGCTAATATCCTTGCGATTTAACGTTCTCGCATATATAAGGAGGATAGATACTAATGGTGTGCTATAGGCATTGCAATGCTATAGAATCTAGCTGGAAAATACAATTTTATTGACATTTTCGA
>NW_016936544.1:0-1672 GCF_001483705.2 Eufriesea mexicana
TGCGTTCTAGTATTACCTGCTTGCCTCTGTATAGGGCAGAAATAGCGGGCTCGGCACGTTAGGTTGAGAGGGGTTATGTTCGGTTAGGACATGTTAGGCTAAGTTTGTTGAGGGTAGTTTAAAGTTTTATGCTGTAGACTTATTCGATGTATTTCTGCGCACTACTGTGCTCTACTATATCCTGCTCCGCTCTGTGGAGGCCAGCAATGTTAGTCCCAGCACGTTAAGTTATGTTCGTTTGCCTTTGGTTATGCTACGTTTGGATATGTTAGGAGAGGATAGCTTTGTCTTTTGTGCTATACAATGCTATTCGACGGATTTCTGCGCTCTACGTTGCTCTGCTTTACTCTGATCGACTCTGGGACGCCAGTAACTGTGGTCTCGGTACGACAGGCTTATATAGGTTATGTTTCGTTAGGTTACGGTAGCTCTGGTTAGGTTTGGACTGCTTTGAATTTCTTGGTATAGACTGTTTTTCGGCGGGTTTTTGCGCTCTACTGCGCTCTAGTATGTCTTGCTTGGTTCTGGGGTGGCCAGCAATAATGTTCCCGGCGCGTAAGCATGAGCTAGATAACTTTTGTTTATGTTTCATTTGGTAAGGTTAGGATAGGATAGCTATGACTTTTACGATACACACCGATATTCGGCAGATTTCTGCGATCTACTGTACCCTAGTAAATTCTGCTTGGCTCTGGGGTAAAAAGCGGTATTGGACTTGGCACGTTAGTCTGAGTTAGGTTGCGTTTGGTTATGTTAAGCTAGGATGGGTTAGGATAGTGTAGCTGTGACCCTTGGGCTATGCACTGCAATTCGGTGGATTTCTGCGCCCTACAATGATCTACTGCTCTCTGCCCGACTCCCGGGGGTCCAGCAGATGTGGTCGCGGCACGATGCGCGTAGTTAAGCTACGTTCGATTAGGTTGGGTTTGGAAACGTTAGGTTAAAATATCTTTGACATTGTTGTGTACACTGCAGTGCGGCGGAATACTACGCTCTGCTGTGTTCTAGTATATTCTGCGTGGCTTCGTGGATGCTAGCAATAGTGGTCTCGGTTCGTTAGGTTGGGTTAAGTTACGCTTGATTATGTCAGGTTAGCCTTGGTTAGGTAAGGATAGTATTGATTTTTCTGCTGAACATTGCCGTTCTATGACCTTCTGCGCTCTACGCTACTCTATCCTGTCGTGCTTCGCCTTGTGGATGCCAGCAACCGCGGTCGCGGCACGTGAGGTTCTGTTAAGTTACCTTCGATCAAGTAAGGTTAGGCTACGATTGGCCAGGTTAGATCTTATTTTTGTGCTATGCATTGCAATTCCGTGAATATCTGCGTTCTACTGTGCTCTAGTATGTTCTGCTTGTCTCTGTGGAGGGCAGCAATTGCGGTCTCGGCACGTTGGCTTGTGTTAGGTTACGTTAGGTTATTTTACGTTTGGTCATGTTAGGACAAAGTAGCCTCGACTTGTTTGCTGTACACTGCTCTTCGTTGGTTCGTGTGCCCTATACTACTCTGCAATAATCTGCTTGTCGTTGGGGAGGCCTGTTACAGTGATATCGGCTCGTTAGTCTGAGTATCTGAGTTAGGCTACGTTTGGTTAGTTTATGTTTGTCTGGCTTATGTTTGGATTGCTTCGACTTACGTGGTGTACACTGTTTCTCGGTGGATTTCTGCAATCTA
>NW_016936545.1:0-559 GCF_001483705.2 Eufriesea mexicana
GTTCAAGTCAGGTCATGTCAGGTCTGGTAAGTTCAGGTCAGGTCAGGTCAGATGAGTCAGGTACGATCAATAAAGGTCAGGCCAGGTAAGGTCATGTCATGTCAGTACAGGTCACGTAATGTCAGGTCAGGTCAGGTCAGGCCAGGTCAGGCAAGGACAGGTCAGGTCAGGTCAGGCCAGGTCAGGCAAGGACAGGTCAGGTCAGGTCAGGCCAGGTCAGGCAAGGACAGGTCAGGTCAGGTCAGGCCAGGTCAGGCAAGGACAGGTCAGGTCAGGTCAGGCCAGGTCAGGCAAGGACAGGTCAGGTCAGGTCAGGCCAGGTCAGGCAAGGACAGGTCAGGTCAGGTCAGGCCAGGTCAGGCAAGGACAGGTCAGGTCAGGTCAGGTCAGGTCAGGTTATGTCATGTCGGGTCAGGTCAGGTCAGGTAAGGTCGGTTAAAGTCAGGACAGGTCAGGTCACGTTAGGTAATGTCAGCTCAGGTAATGTCAGGTTAGCTAAGGTCAGTTCAGGTCAGGTCAGGTCAGGCCAGGTCAGGCAAGGACAGGTCAGGTCAGGTCA
>NW_016936546.1:0-788 GCF_001483705.2 Eufriesea mexicana
AAATTGAATTTTCCATACAGTTTCTATAGCACTGCAACGGGTAAAGCGCGCAAATAGAATCTTCTCTCCTTATTTATGGAAAAAAGTAAACTCACCACGATAATACAAGAAAATGTCAATAAAACTGATTTTTCCACCCAGAATATATCTCATTGCCGTGGCTAAAGCATGCCAATAGGATCTTTCCTCCTTATTTATGCATGAATGTTAGCTCACCCCGATATTAGTCGAAATTGTCTATTTAATTATATTTTCCAGTCAGATACTATAGCACTGCAACGGTTATAGCACGCCAACGGAATTTTTCCTCCTTATCTATGCAAGGAGCTTAGCACACCACAATATTATCCGAAAATGTCAATAAAATCGAACCTTCCAGCCAGATTCTGTAGCATTGCAACGGCTATAGCACGCCAATAGTATCTTTCCTCCTCATTTATGCAAGGAGGTGAGCTCACTGCGATATTAGCCGAAAATGTCAATAAAATTAGACTCTCCAGTCAGATTCTGTAGCATTGCAATGGGAATAGCACCACAATAGAATCTTTCCTACTTATTTATGCAAGAAAGTCATGTCACCTCGATATTATTCGAAAATGTCAATAAAATTTGATTTTCCCTCCAGATTCTATGCGCTAAAATGGCCATAGCACTCCGACAGTATCTTTCCTCCTTATTTATGCGAGGAGGATTGCTCACCGCGATATTAGCCGAAAATGTCAATAAAATTGAATTTTCCAGCCACATTCTGTGGCACTGGAATGGAAATAGCACGATAATAGAATCTT
>NW_016936546.1:2291-2683 GCF_001483705.2 Eufriesea mexicana
AAATTGTATGTTCCTGGCAGGTTCTATAGCATTGAAATGGCTATAGCAGGTCAATAGAGACTTTCCACCTTATTTATGGAAGATAGCTAGCTCACCACGATATCAGACGAAAATCTCAATAAAATTAAACTGTCCAGCCTGATTCTATAGCACTGCAATGACTATAGCACGACAAAAGTATCTTTCCTCCTTATATATGCAAGGAGACCAGCTCACCACGATAATGTCCGAAAATGTCAATAAAATTGTATTTTCCAGCCAGATTATATTGCTTTGCAATGGCAAAAGCACGCCAAAAGAATCTTTCCTCTTCATTTATGCAAGAAAGCTAGCTCACAACGATATTAGAAGATAATGTTAATAAAATTGGATTTTCCACACAGATTATATAT
>NW_016936547.1:0-881 GCF_001483705.2 Eufriesea mexicana
GCATTGCAATGTCTATAGCACGCCAATAGAATCTTACCTTCTTATTTATGCAAGAAAGTTTGCACAACACTATTTTTGCCGAAAATGTCTTTAAAATTGAATTTTCCAGCCAGATTCTATAGCATTGCAATGGCTAGAGCACGCCAATATATTCTTTCCTCCTTATTTATGCGAGAAAGCTGGCTCAACAGGATATTAGTCGAAAACGTCAATAAAATTGAATTTTCCAGCCAGATTCTATAGCATTGCAATGGCTAGAGCACGCCAATATATTCTTTCCTCCTTATTTATGCGAGAAAGCTGGCTCAACAGGATATTAGTCGAAAACGTCAATAAAATTGAATTTTCCAGCCAGATTCTATAGCATTGCAATGGCTAGAGCACGCCAATATATTCTTTCCTCCTTATTTATGCGAGAAAGCTGGCTCAACAGGATATTAGTCGAAAACGTCAATAAAATTGAATTTTCCAGACAGATTCTACAGCAATGTAAAGGATATAGCACTCCAATAGAACCTTTGCTCCTTATTTATGCAAGAAAGTTAGCTTACCGTGATAATAGTCAAAAATGACAATAAAATTGAGCTTTACTGCCTGTTTCTATAGCATTGCTATGGCTATAGCACGCCAATAGGATCTTTCCTCCTTATTTATGCAAGGTATTTAGCTCGCCACGATATTTGACGATAATATCAATAAAAATGAATTTTCCAACCAGATTCTACAGCATTGCAATGGCTATAGCACGCCAATACAATATTTCCTACTTATTGATGCAAGAAAGTCAGCACACTACGATATTAGTCGAAAATGTCATCAAAATTTATTTTTCCGACCCAATTCTGTATCATTGCTATGGCTATATCACGGCAATAGAATCT
>NW_016936548.1:0-1899 GCF_001483705.2 Eufriesea mexicana
CTCAATCTAACGTGCCGAGACCACTAATACTAGCCTCCCCATAGTCGGGGCATTATAGCAGAGCACATTAGGCAGCAGAAATCAGCTGCATTGCAGTGTACAGCGGAAAAGAAAAAGATATCTTAACATAGTCTGGCCTAACCGAACGCAGCCAAACGTAACCAATCCCAACCTAACGTGTCTAGCCCACTATTGCTGGCATCCCCATCGTCCAGAGGGGCATATTAGAGGAGAGTAGAACGCAAACGTCCACAGAACAGCAGTGAATGGTACGAAAGTCAAAAATATCCCAATCGAGCCCTAACAAACCTAACCCAACCAAACGTAACCTAACTCAACATAACGCAAAGCTACCACCATTACTGGCCTCCTGCGAGTCGAGCAAAGTATGCTTTGGCAATGTAGAACGCAGAAATACACCGAAGACCAGTGTATAACACAAAAGTCTAAGTTATCCTATCCTAACCTAACCAAACGTAACGTAACCAAGCGCACCATACCTCAGCCAAACATGCTGAGAACACTATTACCGCCCTCCCCAGAGCAAAGCAGAACATATCGGAGAATAGGACGCAGAGATCCATAGAATTGCTGTGCATAGCAAAACAGTCGAAGATACCGTATCCTAACGTAACCTAATATAACATAACCTAGCGTAGCCAACATCTACCTAACGTGCTGAGAACACTATTGCTCGCCTCTCCAGAGCCATGCAGAGTATACTAGAGCAAAGTAGGTCGTAGTAATACACAGCATTGCAGCGTACAGCACAAAAGTCAATGATATCCAAACATAACCCGAGAGAACAAAGCCAAACCCGACGAAGACAAACTCAACGTAACGTGCCGAAATCAATGTTGCCAGCCACCCTAGGGCCAAGTAGAGGATATTAGAGGGGAGTAGAGCGCAGAGGACCACAGAATCGCATTGCACAGCACAACAGTCCTGACGTAGCCATATGAAACTTTACCGAACGTAGGGTAACGCAACCTAACGTGCATAGACCACCATTGCTAGCCTCCCCATTGCCACGCAGGATATACAAGAGCACAGTAGAGCGCTAAAATCGGCCGAATAGCAGCAGCGTACGGCACAAAGGTCAAAGCTACCCCTGCCAAACATATCCAAGCCAAGCCTTAACGAACTGAACGTAGCTATGTACGGCACAAAGGTCAAAGCTACCCCTGCCAAACATATCCAAGCCAAGCCTAAACGAACTGAACGTAGCTCAACATAATATGTCAAGACCAATATTCCTGGCACCCTCAGACACAAGCAGAGAGTGACAGCGCTCGGTAGAGCGCAGAGATCCACAAAATACTAGCACGAGTCAAATGTATCCTCTCCTAACCAGACCAAATGAGACATGACCGAACGTAACGTAACACTACCTAACGTGCCGCGATTACTATTGCTGGCCACCGCAAAGCGAAGCAGAGTGTATTACAGCACATTAGAGCGCAGAAATCCACCGGATAGCAGTTTATTTCGCAAAAGGCATAGGTAACATACCGTAAATTAGCCAATCGTGCAATACCAAACGTAATCAAACCCAACCTAACGTGTCGCCACCGATATTCCTGACCTCCCCAGTGCCATGCAGACCATATTAGAAGTGAGTATGGCGCAGATATCCATAGAATCGCAGTGTGCATCAGAGAAGTCGAAGATATCCCAACATAAAGCAAACTAACGTAACCTGGCATAACGTAGAATGTCTCAACGCAACGTGCCACGACCACAATTGCAGGCCCGCCAACGGTATAGCAGATTAGAGTGGAGCACAGTGGAGAGCAGGAATCCATCGAATAACTATGCATAGCACGAAAGTCAAACCTGACCTATCCGTACCATGCCTAATCTAACATTACCAAACGTAGAGTAACTGAACCTAGCGTT
>NW_016936549.1:0-756 GCF_001483705.2 Eufriesea mexicana
TGAATGTATGTATGTATGCATTTACGGATGTATCTATGGATGTATGTATGGTTGAGTGTATGGTTGCATGGATGTATGGTTTTATGGATGTATGCATGTATGGATGTACGGATGGATGGATGTATCGTATGATAGACGAACCAATGGAATGATTTATGGATGTATGGATGTGTGGATGTATGGATGTATGGATGGATGGAAGTATAGGTGCATATATGTATGTATCGTTGGATGTATGGATGGGTGGTTGTATGGCTGGATGAATGTATGGATTGATGTGTATATGGATGGATGAATGTATGGATTGATGGCCGCATGGATGGATGTATGTATGGATGGATTGAGGTATGGATGGATGGATGTACGGATGAATGGATGTACGGATGAATGGATGTATGGATGGATGTATGTATGGATGGATGTATGTATGTATGAATGGATGGATGTATGGATTGATGGATGTATGGATGTATGGATGTATGCATGTATGGATGTACGAGTATGGATTTGCGCATGTATGGATGTATGGATATATGGATTTACGGATGTATGGATGTATGGATGTATATCTGTATGTATGTATGGATGGTTGGATGTACCAGTAGATGGATGTATGGTTGGATGTATGTATGGATGTATGTACGGATATATGTATGGATGTATGTATGTATGTACGTATGATTGTATGGATGAATGGATGTATGGGTTTATGGACGTCTGGATGTATTAATGTACGGATGGGTGGATGTATGGATG
>NW_016936550.1:0-207 GCF_001483705.2 Eufriesea mexicana
GCTATAGAATCTGGATGGAACATTCAATTTAATTGACATTTTCGGCTAATATCGTGATGAGTTTACTTTCACGCATAAATACGAAGGAAAGATACTATTGTCGTGCTATAGGCTTTGCAATGCTATAGAATCTGGATGGAAAGCTCAATTTTATTGTTCTTTTCTACTAGTATCGTGGTGAGCTAACTTTCTTGCATAAATAAGGAG
>NW_016936551.1:0-949 GCF_001483705.2 Eufriesea mexicana
CTACCCTTACCAAACATAGCCATACCTAACCAAACCAAACGTAATCTAACTATGCCTAACGTTTCGCGTCCACTATTGCTGGCCTCCCCGGGGCAATGCAGAACATTAAATATGAGTAGGACGCAGATATCCATAGAATCGCAGTGTATAGCAGAAAAATCAGAGCTGTCCAAACCAAACCTGACCAATCGTACCCTAGCCTAACGTAACACAACTCAACCTAACGTGCCGAGGGCACTGATCCTGGCGTCCAGGAAGAAAATCGGAGTGCGATAGCGCACTGGAGAGCGCAGAAGTCCTTAGAATAGCCGTGTGTGGCACAAAAGTCAAAGATACCCTAACATAACCTATTCTATCCTAGCCAAGCCAAGCATAACATTACTCAACCTTGCATGCCGGGGCTACAATTGCTGCCCCCCACCTCCACCCAGGAGCCTATCGTAGCATATTAGAGCACAGTATAGCGCCGAAATCCACCGAATAGCATTGTATTGCACAAAATACAAAGCTATTATCTCCTTACCTAGCCAAACGTAACATACGCGGACGTAACGTAACCCAACCAGCCGTGCCACGGCCGCTACTGCTGGCCTCACGGGTGCTAAGCAGAATAAAGCAGGGCAACATTGGACGCTGATGTAGTCCGAATAGCAGCCTATATCACAAAGGAAAAAGCTTTCATAACCAAACCTAACCTATCCAAGCACGACACATGTCAAACTAACGTGCGGAGACCAATACTGCTGGCCTCCCCAAAGCCAAGAATGACATACTAGAGCACAGTACAGCGCAGAAATTCAACGTATAGCGGTGAATGGCACAAAAGTCTTAGCTATTCACTCCAAACATGACCAATTTTGTCATTTGCCAGCGTAGCCTAACTAATCCTAACGCGCCGAGACCTCTATTGCTGGCCTCCGCAGAGCCAAGCAGAATATATGGAAGCACA
>NW_016936552.1:0-681 GCF_001483705.2 Eufriesea mexicana
GTGTATCTTCGACTTCTCTGTTGCACACTGCGATTCTATTGATTTCTACGCTCTCCTCTCCTCAAATATGTACAGCCTCTCTGGGAGGCCAGCAATAGTTGTGGCGGCACGATAGGTGGAGCTTGTATACGTTTGGCAATGTCACGAATTTCTATGTTAGGAAAGGCTGGCTGCGACTTTTGCGCTATACACAGCTATTTGGCAAAATTCTTCGCTCCACTGTGTTCTGCTATGCCCTGCCTGCCACTGTGGAGGACAGCGATAGTGGTCTCGGCGTTTAGGTTAAGTTATGTTGCGTTTGGCTATACTACGTTTGGATGGGTTAGGAAATGATAGCTTTGCCTTTTGTGCTACACACTACTATTCGGCGGATATCAGCGCTCTACTGCTCTCTAATGTGCTCTGCTTGGCTTTTTGGCACAGCAGTAGCGGTTTAGGCAAGTTACTTTGTGATAGATTATGTATGGTTGAGACGCGATTACTTAGGAAAGGACAGCCTTAACTTTACGCTATACACTGCTATTCGGTCGACGTCTGCGCTCTGCTGACCCCCAAAATATTCTTCTTGTCCCTGGAGCGGCCCGCATTAATGTTCGTGCCACGCTTGGTTGAGTTAGGTTCCATCCGCTTTGGTTAGGTTAGGATATGTCTGGTCAAGATGGCTTTGACTCTTCTGCTATA
>NW_016936552.1:692-1555 GCF_001483705.2 Eufriesea mexicana
ATTCCTGCGCTTTACCGCGCTCTAGTATACTCTGTTTGGCTACGCGGAGGCCAGCTGTATTGTTCTCGGCACGTTAGACTGAGTTATTTTGTGTACCGTTATGTTACGTTTGGTTAGGTAAGTGGAGGATAGCTTAGATCTTTGTACTATACACTGCTATCCGTTGCATTTCTGCGCTATACATTGCTACACTGTGCTCTACTCGTCTCTGGGGAGACCAGCAATGGCGGTCGTGGCCCGATAGTTTCAGTTAAATTACGTTTGCTTATGTTAAGTTACGTTAGGGTTGGTTGTGATGGCTCCGTCTTTCGTGATATACGTCGCTAGTTGGTGGCTTTTTGCGCTCTACTATGCTACACTGCACTCTGCTCGACTCGGGGGGGGGGGGGGGAGGCAGAAATAGTGATCAGGGCACGATAGGTTCTGCTCGGTTACGCATGGCTTGGCTAGGTTATTGTAGCTATGCAATTCCTGCTACACACTGCTATACGGAGGATTCCTGGGCTCTGTTGCGCTATAGTATATTTTGCTTGGCTATGTGGATGCCAGCAGTATTGGTCTCGGCAAGTTAGCCTGTGTTAGGTTGCATTCGGTTATGTTTCGTTTGGACAGGATATCTTTGACTTTGGAGCTATGCACAGCTACTCGGTGGATTTCTGCGCTCTACTGTAATATAATATTCCATGTTTTGATCCGGGAATGCTCGAAATAGTAGACGCAGCGCGTTAAGCTTTGCTAGGTTACGCAATGTTAGGTTAGGTTTGTTTGGGTTATGTTAGGATATCGTTGACTTTCGTGCAAAACACTGCCACTCTGTGGACCTCTGCGCTCTACTCCCATCTAATATGCCCCGCTTGGCGGTG
>NW_016936552.1:1647-2894 GCF_001483705.2 Eufriesea mexicana
CTTGCATTTTTGCTTTACGCTACTATTCGTGCGACTTCAGCGTTCTACATTGCTCTGATATACTCTCCTTGGCTCTCGCGAGGCCAGCGACAGTGGTGGTGACACGCAAGCTTGTGTTTGGTTACGTTCGCTCGCGTTACGGTTGGTTGGGTTAGGAGAGTATACCTTCGACTTTTGTGCTACATACTGCTTTTCGGTGAATTTCTCCACTCTACTGTGCTCTAATATGCTCTGCCTTGCTCTGGGGACGCCAGAAATGACGGCCGCGAAGCGTTACGTTCAGTTACGTTTCGACTGGCTAGTTTATGTTTGCACTGGTAAAGTTTCGAAAGCCTTGATTTTTCTGCTATACACTGCGATTCGATGGACTTTTGCACTATACCGTGCGATACAACACTCCGCCTGTGTCTGGTGATGCCCGGAATTGTAGTCGTGGGAAGTTAGGATGAGTTACGTTGCACTCGGTCAGGCTAGGTTTGGCTAGCTTTGGCTGGCGTTGCTTTGACTTTTGTGCTATACACTGCTCTTCGGTGGATATCTGCGCTCTACATTGGTCTACTATACTCTGCTCGACTATCGGGAGGCCAGCAGTAGTCGTCGCCGAACGTTAGCTTGGGTTCCACTACTTTCGGTTAGGTTAGGTTACGTTGTGTTACGTTAGGGTATCTTCGACCTTTCTGCTACACACTGCTACCCAGTGGGCTTCTGCGCTCTTCTGAGCGCTATCACACTCTGTTTGTCTCTGTGGAAGCCGGGAATAGTGCTCTCGGCACGTTAGGTTTTGTTAAATGTTATGTTGCGCTCGGATATGTCATGCTTGGTCAGGTTTGGTTACAACAGCTTTGACTTTTGGGCTACACACTGCTATTCCGAATGTTTCAGCGCTCTACATTGCTCTGCTACATTCTGGTTTGCTCTCGTGGGGCCAGCAATGGCAGCCGTGACAAGTAACATCGGGTTACAATACGTCCGCCTATGTAAAGTTTGGTTAGGCTAGGTTAGGGTATCTTTGACTTTCGTGCTATACACTGCGACTCTATGGACCACTGCGTTATGCCCTCCACATTGCGCTATGCCCTCCACTAATATGCCCTGCTTGGCTGTGTGGAGGCCGGCAGTCGTGTGCTTGGCAAGTTTGGTTTGGTTTGGTTACGTTTGATTTGCTTGGGTCGGGACATATTTGATTAGGATATCTCTTGCTATTTCGCTATACACCACTACTCGGGCGAATTCAGAGATCTACATTG
>NW_016936553.1:0-379 GCF_001483705.2 Eufriesea mexicana
GACCTAACCTATCCTGGCCTGACCTGACTTTACCTGACCTGACATGAGCTAACCTGACCAACCAGGAATGTCCTAGCCTGGCCTGACTTGACCTGACCTTACCTGGATTGACCTGACCTGACTTCAACTGACGTGACCTGACATAACGTGTCCAACCTGGAATGTCCTAGCTTGCCCTGACTTGAAGTGACCTTACCTGTCGCGACGTTACCTGGCCTGGCCTGGCCTGATGTGACCTGACCTGACCTAAACCGCCCAGATCTGGCCTGGAATGACCTGGCCAGACATGCCCTGACCTGACGAGACCTGACCTGACCTTACCGAATGTGACCTAACGTAACCTAACCTAACCAAACCTATCATAGCCTACCCTAACTTT
>NW_016936553.1:1305-2331 GCF_001483705.2 Eufriesea mexicana
AACCTATCCTAACTTTGTAAAACCTATCCTAGCCAAACCTTCCCAAGCTTTAGCAAACCTAACATAACCAAACCCAACCTACCCAAACTTTTCCTAACCTAACATAACGAAACCTAACCTAACATGTCCTAACCTAACCTAGCTAGCCTAGCTTAACCTAACCCAACCAATCCTAACCTTACCTACTCAAACCTACCCTAACATCACCTATCCTAACCTAACCTATCAAAAAAAACCTGACCTATCCTGGCCTGACCTGACCTGTCCTGACCTGACCTGACTTGACCTGACCTTACCTGGCCTGACATGGCCTGGCCTGAAGTTTCCTGACCTTACCTGGCCTGACATGGCCTGGCCTGAAGTGACCTGACCTTACCTGGCCTGACATAGCCTGGCCTGAAGTGACTTGACCTATCCTGGCCTGGCCTGACCTGACCTGACCAGACCTGACCTGAACCGACCTGACCTGACCCGACCAGACACGAACTGCCCGGACACGTCATGACCAGACGTGACGTGACCTGGCCTGACCTGAGAAGGCCAGACCTGACCAGACCTGCTCTGACTTGACATGAACTAACTGACCTGACCTGACCTGACATGACATGGCCTTGCCTGACCGGACCTGATGAGACCTGACCTAATCTGACTTAACCTAACCTAACCTAACCTAAGCTAACCTATCCTAACTTTGAAAACCTATCCTAGCCAAACTTACCCAAGATTTAGCAAACCTAACATAACCAAATCAAACCTACCCAAACTTTTCCTAGCCTAACATAACGAAACCTAAGCTAACATGACCTAACCAAACCTAACTAACATAGCTTAACCTAACCTAACAAAGCCTAACGCAACCAATCCTAACCTAACCTAATCAAACCTAACCTAAGCTCACCTACCCTAACCTAACCTATCGCAAGCAAACCTAACCTAACCTAACCTAACATAATCTAACCTGAACTGACCTGACCTGTCCTCTCCTGACCTGACCTGACCTGACTTCACCTGACCTGACCTGACCTA
>NW_016936554.1:0-297 GCF_001483705.2 Eufriesea mexicana
AGAGCCAAGCGGAGCACACTAGAGCACACTAGAGCGCACAAAGCCACCCCATTGCAGTGAATATCGCAAATGTCGAAGGTAGCCTATCATGACGTGATCCAGAATGACCTAACTGAACGTAGCATAGCACATCACATTGTGCCGCGACCACTGCTGCAGGCGCCCCGAAGCAAGCACAATATAGTAGAGCACAGTAGGGCACAGGATTCTACGACACAATAGTGTATAGTATGAAAGTCAAAGCTATCCTCACCATACTTAACCTAAACTATTCAAACCAAACGTAACCTAACTCAA
>NW_016936554.1:869-1800 GCF_001483705.2 Eufriesea mexicana
GCACACTAGAGAGCAGAAATCCACCGAATAGCAGTGAAAAGCACAGAAGTCAACGTTGCCTATCTTAATCTAGCCAAACGTAACATACACAAACGTACCATAGATCAACCTAACATGACGAGACAATCATTGTTGGCCTCCACATAGGAAAGCAGAATATACTAGAGTGCAGTTGTGCGCAGAAATACACCGCAAAGCAATGAACAGCATAAAGGTCGAAGGCATCCTGACCTAACGTGCCCTCACCTATCCTAACCAAACGGTGTATAACTAAACATAACGTACCTAGACGGCTATTTCTGGCCACCCCAGAGCCAAGCAGGATATACTAGAGCACAGCAGAGCGCAGAAATCCACCTCATTGCAGGGAATAGCTGAAAAGCTGTAGATATCCTAACCTAACCTAACCTGACCTAACCTAACAGAAGCAGTCGAAGCTTAAATCAACATAACGTGTCGCGACCACTGTTTCCGCCCTCCACAGGTTATATTAGAGCACAGCAAACCACAGAAACCCACCGTATAGCCGTGTAAAGCACGAAAGCCAAAGTTACACTAATCAATCTTAACATAAACTAACCTACTTAAACGTAACCTCGCACAACCTAACGTGCCACAAGCACAACTGCTCGCCTCCCCAGTTTCGAGCAGATGGTAGTAGAGCAATGTGAAGCGTAGTAGTCGACCGTATAGAAGTGTACAGCGCAAACTCTAAAGAAACCCTATCCAAGCCTTCCTAACCCAACTTAACGAAACGAAACCTATCTCAACATAACGTATCGAGACCGCACTTACTGGCGACCAAAGGGTTAAACCGGACATATTAGAGCACAGTAGATAGCAAAAACCCACTGTATCGCAGTGTATGGCGCAAAAGTACAATATGCTCTAACCTAGCCCGACCAAAAGTAACAAAAGCGAACATAACGTA
>NW_016936555.1:0-989 GCF_001483705.2 Eufriesea mexicana
CCAGACGTAACATAATTCAACCGAACGTGGCGAGAGTACTATACCTGGCCTCTTCGAAGCCAAGCAGAATATACCAGAGAATAGTAGAGCGCAGGTAAAAATGAGACCGCTGTGTACAGCAGCGCAGTAAAAGGTATCCGAACCAAACCCAAACTAACCTAACCAAATCAAACGTAACCGAACGCAACCTGACGTGCCGAGACCACTATTTCCGGCCTAACCAGAGCCAAGAGGAAAATATTAGAGCACAGTAGGGCAAAGAAATCCACCGCATTTCAGTGTGTAGCGCAAAAGACGGAGATGCCCTGACATAAACTGCCCTAACCTGACCCAGCTCAACTCCGTCTAACTAAAAATAACGCGACGAGGGCACCATTGCTAGCCTCCCCAGAGCCAAGCGGAGCATGCGAAACCACAGTAGAAAGAAGAAATACATAGCTTCGCAGTGTATAGCGGAAAAGTCAATGCTATCACAACCAAACCCAGACTAAAATAGACAAACCAAACGTACCCTACCTCAACATAATATGCCGCGACCGCTTCCGCTGCTACTTCCATGGACATGCAGGATGCTGTTGAGCACAGTAGATCGCAGAAATCCGCCGAATAGCAGTGTATTGCACAAAAGTCGAAGCTATCCTAAGCAAACGTGACGTAAGCAAATGCAACATAAGCAAACCTAACGGGACGAGACGCCTATTCCTGCCCTCCCCAGAGACAAGCAGAACATATTAGAGGAGAGTAGATTGCAGAAAACCCTAGACTAGCAGCCTGTAGCACAATAGCCAAAGCTACCCAAAAGTCGAAGGCAACATGACCTAACCCAGCAAAGTGTAACCTAACCGAACGTAGCCCAACTCAGCATAACGAGACGCAGCCACTGTTGCTGGCCTCGCCAGGGCCAAACAGAATATGGTACGGCAGATCAGAGCGCAGAAGTCCACCGTGTAACTGTGTATAGCACGAGAGAGGAGGATATCCTATCCTAA
>NW_016936556.1:0-957 GCF_001483705.2 Eufriesea mexicana
GAGGAAAGACGCTATTGGCATTCTATAGCCATTGCAATGCTATAGAACCTGAATGGAAAATTCAATTTTATTGTCATTTTCGACTAATATCGTGGTGAGCAAATTTTGTGGCATAAATAAGGAGGAGAGATACTATTGGCACGCTATAGCCATTGCAATGCTATAGAATCTGTCGGGAAAGTTCAATTTTATTGACATTTTTGACTAATACCGTGGTGAGATAATTGTGTTTCATAAATAAGGAGGAAAGATACTATTGGCATGCTGCTGGCATTGCAATGCTGTAGAAACTGACTGGAAAATTCAATTTTATTGACATTTTCGACTAATATCGTGGTGACCTATTTTTGTTATGTTGCATAAATAAGGAGGAAAGATTCTATTGGCATGCTATAGCCATTGCAGTGTAACATAATCTGACTGGAAAATTCAGATTTATTGACATTTTCGACTGGTATCGTGGTGAGCCAGTTTTGTTGCATAAATAAGGAGATAATATACCATTGGCATGCAAAAGGCATTGCAGTGCTATTGAAACTGACTGGAAAATTCAATTTTATTGTCATTTTCGACTGATACCGTGGTGAGATAATTTTGTTGCATAAATAAGGAGATAATATACCATTGGCATGCAAAAGGCATTGCAGTGCTATTGAAACTGACTGGAAAATTCAATTTTATTGTCATTTTCGACTGATACCGTGGTGAGATAATTTTGTTGCATAAATAAGGAGATAATATACCATTGGCATGCAAAAGGCATTGCAGTGCTATTGAAACTGACTGGAAAATTCAATTTTATTGTCATTTTCGACTGATACCGTGGTGAGATAATTTTGTTGCATAAATAAGGAGGGAAGATTCTATTGGAATGCTATAGCCGTTACAGTGTATTACAATCAGACTTGAAAATTCAATTTTATTGACATTTTCTACTAACATCGTGGTGAGCTAGCT
>NW_016936557.1:0-498 GCF_001483705.2 Eufriesea mexicana
CCATTGAGCCGAGCAGAGCATAGCAGATAATTGTAGGGCGCTGGGATCAACAGCATAGCCGTGAATAGCTTAAAAGTCAACGCACTCCCAACCAAAAATAATGAAACCTATCCAAAACGTACGAAATATAACCCAATCTAACGTACCGACACCACTATACTGGCGTCCACAAACACAAGCAGAGAGTGATAGCGCACACTGGAGCTCAGAAGTCCATAGAACAGCAGTGTGTAGCACAATAGTCCATGCTATCCTAACCAAACGCAACGTAGCCCAACCCAACCAAACGGATCCTAACTCAACCCAACGCCCCGCGACAACTACAGCGGGCCTCCTGTGAGCCAATCAGTGCATAGCATATCAATGTAGAACTCAGAAACAAAAGAAACTCACCGAAGAGCAGTGTACAGCACAAAAACCTACGCTACCCTCTACCTAGCCAAAGGGAACATAGCCAAACGCAACACAACACGCCCTAACGTGCCGAGACCACAATTG
>NW_016936558.1:0-772 GCF_001483705.2 Eufriesea mexicana
GAAATTCAGAGTACAGCTGTGTATAGCACAAAAGTCGAAGCTATCGACTAACCTAACCAAACGAAATGTAACCGAACGTAGCCTATTCCTTCCCAACATGCCGAGCCATATATTGCTGCCCTCCTCAGAGCCAAGCAGATAATATTAGAGGAGAGTAGAGTGCAGAAGTTCTTCGAATCGCAGTGCACCGCTCAATAGTAGAAGCTACCCTATCCTAACATAGCCGAACGCAACATAATCGAAGGTAGCGTAACTAAACCTAACGCGCCAAGACCACTATTGCTTGCGTCCCGAGAGCCAAGCGGAATATACTAGAGCACAGTTGGGCGAAGTGATCCACGGCGTTGAAGTGCGTAGCACAAAGGTCAAGGATATCATGACCAAACATGTCCTAATCTATCCTAACCGAAAGTAGCCTAACTAAACCCAACGTGCCTAGAATAATATTGGTTTCACCCCAAAGCCAAGCAGAGGATATTAGAGCAATTTAGAGCGCAGGTATCCAAGACAAAGCTATGTATAGCGTAAAAGTCAAAGCTATATCATCCTAACCTATCCAAACGTGACATAGCCGAACGTTATCTATCTCAACCTAACGTGGCGATACCACTATTTCTGGCCTCCCCAGAGACAAGCAAGGCATTCTAGGGCACAGTAGAGCGCAGAAGTTCGCCGAACAACAGTTTACACCAGGAAAGTCAAAGCAACCCAGAGCAAAACCCAGACAAACGTAACCTATCCAAACGTAGCCTTACTCAACCTAACGTGCCGA
>NW_016936559.1:0-558 GCF_001483705.2 Eufriesea mexicana
GGTACGGGTCTTTTCCACTTTTCTGCTTTGCACTGCACTGCAGTGGATTTCTGCGCTCTACAGCACTCTATTGTATTCGGCTTTGATCTGGGGAGGCCAGCATTAGTGTTCTCAGCACGTTAGTCTGGGTTTAGCTACGTTTGCTTCTCCTACGTTTTGCTAGGTTAGGATAGAATAGCTTAGACTTTGGTCCCATGCGGTCCTCTTAGGTGCAGTCTTGCCCTCTACTGTGCTCTAACATGACCTGCTTGGCTTTGGGGTGGCCAGAATTGATGGCCTCGGCACGTTAGGTTGAGTTATGTTTCGGTTCGTTAGGTTAGGTTTGGAAGCTTTGTTTAGGAAATCTTTGACTTTTGTTCTATACACTGCTACTCGGAAGCATTTCCGCGCTCAACAGTTCTCTACCATACTACACCCGACACTTGTGAGGCGAGCAGTTGTGGCCGTAGCATGTTAGTTTTAGTTACTTTACGTTTGGTTTGACTTGGCCAGACAATATTTCGGTTAGTATAGCATTGACTCTCGTACTATACACTATTATACGCTGGATTCCTGTGA
>NW_016936560.1:0-645 GCF_001483705.2 Eufriesea mexicana
TCTTGGTGAGCTAACTTTCTTGCATAAATAAGGAGTAAAGATACTATTGGCATGCTATAGCAACTGCAATGATCTGGAATCTGGCTGGAAAATTCAATTTTACTATCATTTTCAACAAATATCGTGGTGAGCTATCTTTCTTGCGTAAGTAAGGTGGAAAGATACTATTGGCGTGCTATAGCAATTGCAATGCTGTAGAATCTGGCTGGAAAACTCAATTTTATTGACATTTTCGACTGATATCGTGGTGAGCTATCTTTTTTGCATAAACAAGGAGCGTAGATGTTATTGGCGTGCAACAGCCATAGCATTTCTATAGTATCCGGATTTAAAATTCAATT
The DNA here is from genome assembly GCF_001483705.2 of Eufriesea mexicana. NCBI lineage: Eukaryota > Metazoa > Arthropoda > Insecta > Hymenoptera > Apidae > Eufriesea > Eufriesea mexicana. The sequence goes on from NW_016936560.1 coordinate 342, forward strand.
TTATTGACATTTTCAACTAATATCGTGGTGAGCTAACTCTCTTGCATAAACATGGAGGGAAGATTCTATTGGAGTGCTATATCCTTTGCAATGCTATAGAATCTGGTTGGATAGTACAATTTTATTGACATTTTCTACTAATATCGTGATGAACTAATATCGTGATGAGCCAACTTTCTTGCATAAATACGGAGGAAAGATACTATTCGCGTGCTATTGCAATTGCAATGCTCTGGAGACTGGCTGGAAAATTCAATTTGACTGACATTTTTGACTAATATCGCGGTGAGCTAACTTTCTTGAA
>NW_016936561.1:0-1961 GCF_001483705.2 Eufriesea mexicana
AAAGATCCTATTGGAGTATTAGAGGCATTGCAATGCTCTGGAATCTGGATGGAAAATTCAATTATACTGACATTTTCTACTAATATCGAGGTGAGCTAGCTTTCTTACATATGTGAGGAGGAAAGATTCTATTGGCGTGGTATAGGCATTTCAATGCTCTAGAATCTGGCAGGAAAATAAAATGTTATTGACATTTTCGAATAATATCATGGTGAGCTGTCTTCCTTGCATAAGTAACGAGGGAAAATTCGATTGGCGTGCTATAGCCATTGTAATGCTCTGGAATCTGTCTGTAAAACACAATTTTAATGACATTTTCGACTAATATCTTAGTGAGCTACCTTTTTTGCATAAATTAGGAGGAAAGATTCTATTGGCGTGCTATAGCCACTGCAATGCTATAGAATCTGCCTGAAAAGTTCAATTTTATAGACACTTTCGAATATTATCGTGGCGAGCTATCTTTTTTGCATAAACAAGGAAGGTAGATGTTTTGGCTTGCTATAGCAATTATATTTCTATAGTATCTAGATGAAAAATTCAATTTTATTGACATTTTCGTATACTATGGTGGTGAGCTGATTTTCCTGCATAAATAAGGAAGAAAGATACTATTGGAGAACTACAGCTATTTCAATGATATTGAATGTGTTTGGAAAATTCAAATTTATTGACATTTTCGACTAATATCGTGGTGAGCTAGCTTTCTTGCTTGAATAAGGAGGAAAGATTCTGTTGGTGTGCTATAGTCTTTGCAATGCTATTGAATCTGGCTGGAAAGTTCAATTTTATTGACAGTTTCGACTAATATCGTGGTGAGCTATCTTTTTTGCATAAATAATGAGGGCAGACGATATTGGCGTGCTGTAGCCATTGCATTTCTATAGAATCTGGATGGAAAATTCAATTTTATTGACATTTTCGACTAATATCGTGATGAGCTATCTTTTTTGCATAAATAATGAGGGCAGATGCTATTGGCGTGCTGTAGCCATTGCATTTCTATAGAAACTGGAAGGAAAATTCAAATTTATTGACATTTACGACTAATATCGTGACGACATGACTTCCTTGCATAGGTAAGGAGGAAAGATCCCTTTGGCGTGCTATAGCCGTTGCAATGCTATAGAATCTGGATGGAAAATACAATTTTATATACATTTTCGACTAATATCGCGGTGAGCTATCTATCTTGCATAAGAAAGGAGGAAAGATCCCTTTGGCGTGCTATAGCCGTTGCAATGCAATAGAATCTGGCAGGAAAATTCAATTTTATCGACATTTTCGACTAATATCGTGGTGTGCCATCTATCTTGCATAAGAAAGGAGGAATGATCCATTTGGCGAGCTATGACCATTGCAATGCTCTGGAATCTGGCTGGAAAAATCATTTTTATTGACACTTTCGACTAATATCGTGTCGAGCTATCTTTCTTCCATAAATAAGGAGGAAATATCCTATTTGCGTGCTATAGCCATTGCAATGCACTTTAATCTGTCTGGAAAATACAGTTTTATTGGCATCTTCGAATAATAACGTGGTGAGCTAACCTTCTTGCATAAGTAAGGAGGAGTGATCGTTTTGGCGTGCTGTAGCCATTGCTATGATATTGAATGTGGTTGGAAACTTCAATTTTAATGACATTTTTGACCAATATCGTGGTGAGCTCTCTTTCTACCATAAATAAGAATGAAAGATTCAATTGGCGCGCTATAGTCCTTGCAATGCTATAGAATATGGCTGGAAAGTTTAGTTTCATTGAGAGCTTCGACTAATATAATGGTCATCTATCTTTTTAGCATAAACATGGAAGGCAGATGATATTGGCTTGCTACAGCAATTGCATTTCTGTAGTATCTAGATGGAAAATTCAATTTTATTGACATTTTCGTATAACATGGTGGTGAGCTGACTTTACTGCATAAATAAGGAAGAAAGATTCTATTGGCGTGCTATAGCT
>NW_016936562.1:0-2590 GCF_001483705.2 Eufriesea mexicana
TACAGTATCCTTACCTTCTTTGCTATTCTCTGCATTGCGGTCGATTTCTGTGCACTATAGAGTCCTAGTAGACTCTGTTTGTCCCTGTGCGGGCCAGCAATAGTGGTCTTCTCATGCTTGGTTGAGTTGGGTTACGTTTGGATATGTTCGTTTGGCTAGGTTAGGACATGCTGCATTGACTTTTGTGATTTACACTGCTATTGAGTGGATTTCGATGATCCACAGTGCTCTACTACATTCTGCTTGCCTCTCAACAGGCCAGGAGCAACGGTTGCGTAACGTAATATTGAGATATGCTTCGTTTGGTTAAGTTAAGATAAATCAGGTTAGGTTAGGGTATTTACTGCCTTCACGCAATTCACTGGAATGCGGTGGATTACTGCGCTCTACTGTGCTCTAGTACGTTCAGCTTGCCTCTGTGGAGGCCAGCAATGGTGGTGTCACGAAGTTAGGTTGAATCGTATTACGTTTGCATATTTTGCGCTTGGCTTGGTTAGAATAGGCTACTTCGACTGTGCTACTCACTGCTATTCCGAGGATTCCTGCGCCCCACTGTGCTCTGCTATATTGTCCATGGCCCTGCGGAGACCAGCAGTAGTGGTCGCGTCACGCTAATTTCAGTTAGGCTTCATTTGGCTGGGCTACGTTGCCTTTGGTTTGGTTCAGACAGCTATTACTTTTGAGCTATACACTGAAATTCAATGTGCTTCGGCGCTCTACTGTACTCTAATATGCTACGCTCAACACTGTAGAAGCCGGAAATAGTGGTCGCGGTACGTTAGGTTGAGTTATGTTACGTTCAGTTATGTTTGGATTTGATATATAAGGATGGGATAGCTTTGACTTTTGTGCTATAAACTGCTATTCGGTGGACTTCTGCGCTCCAGTGCACTCTAGTACGTTCTGCTTGTCTTTGTGGCTGCCGGCAATTGTGGCCTCGTCATGATAGGTTGAGTTAGGTTACGTTCGGGTATGTTACATTTGCCGAAGTTAGGATAGGCTACTAGGACTTTTGTGTTATACACTACAATTCGGTGGGCTTCTGCACTCTAATGTGTCCTACTGTGCTCTGCTTGTCTCAGGGGTTGCCGGTAACAGAGGTCTCGATATGTTAGGCTGTGTTAGGTTACGTACCGTTAGGTTAGATTAGGAATGTTCGGTTGGGATTTCTTTGACTTTTGTGTTACACGCAGTAATTCTGTGGATTTCTGCGATCTATACTACGCGGCTATACTCTGACTGTCTCCGGGGAGGCGTGAAATAAAAGTCGTGGAATATCACATTGAGATAGGTTACACTTGGTTATGTCAGATTAGCCTCAGTTTGGTTATGTTGGCTGTGACTTTCGTGCTATACACTGTTGTTCGTTGTATTCTTGCTCCCGACTGAGCTCTACTATATTCTGCTTGGCCCTGGGGAGGTCAGTAATTGTGGTCTCGGCACGTCATATTCAGTTAGGCAACGCTTGGTTTGGTTACGTTAGCTTCGGTCAGCTATGGATACATATGACTTTTTTGCTATACACTACGATTCTATTTATTTCTCCTCTCTTCTGCGGTCTGGTAATTCATGCTAGACTATGGGGAGGCCAGGAATAGTGGTCGCGGCACCTTAGTTTCAGAAATGTAACGTTTGGCTGTGTTACGATTGGATATATTAGGTCAGGGTAGCTTTGGCTTTGTGCTATACACTGTTACTCGGTAGCCCTCTGCGCCCTAGTGTGCTCTAGTATGTTCTGCTTGGCTCTGGGGAGCGCAGCAATAGTGGTCTCGGCACGTTATCTTGGGATGGGCTGCGATTGGTTAGATTAGATTAGGTCAGGTAAGGTTTGGGTATCTTTGACTTCTTTGGTTTACAGTGCAACGCGGTGGATTTCTGCGCCCCGCTGTCCTCTAGTGTATCTTGCTTGGCTCTGGGGAGGTCAGCAGTAGTTGTCTCGGCACGTCAGGCTGAACTCAGCTACGTTCGGTTATGTTACGTCTGGTGAGGTTAGGATAGTATAGTTTGGACCTTCGTGCTGTACACTGCTATTCGGTGGGCTTCTGCGCTCTAGCGTGCTCTAGAATGTGCTGCTTGGCTCTGCGAAAGGAAACAGTAGTGGTCTCGGCACGTCATGTTGTGTAGGGCTACGATTTGTTAGGTTAGATTATGTCCGTTAAGGTTCGTGTATATTTGACTTTTTCGGTATATACTGCAACGCGCCGGATTTCTGCGCTCTGCTGTGCGCTAGTATATTCTGCTTGGCTATGGGGGCCAGCAGTAGTGGTATCTGCGCGTTGGTTTCGGATACGGTACGTATGTCTATGTTACGTTTGGATAGGTTGCGATACGGTAGCCTCTACGTTTGCGCTATACACTGCTATTCGCGGGATTCCTGCTTTCTACTGTGCTTTCATATGTCCTGCTTGGCTCTGGGGAGGCCGGCAGAATTGGAACCGTCACGTTATGTGGAGATACGCTACGTTTGGATAATTAAGGTTAGGCCATGTTAGGTCAGGATACTCTTCACTAATGTGGAGATACGCTGCGTTTGGATAATTAAGGTTAGGCCATGTTAGGTCAGGATACTCTTCACTTTTGTGCTATACAC
>NW_016936563.1:0-755 GCF_001483705.2 Eufriesea mexicana
TACATCCATCCATTCATCCATCCATCCATAAATGCATTCATCCATCCATACATCCATACATATCTACATCCATACATCCATACATCCAAACATCCGTACATCCTTACATTCGTACATCCGTGCATCCATCCATTCGTACATCCATCCATACATCCGTCGAACCATACATCCATCCATTCTTACAAGCAACCATCCATACATCCATCGATCCATACATCTATACATCCATACATCCACACATCCATTCATTCATACATCCACACATCAATATAACCATTCATCCGTACATCCATAGCATCCACCCATACATCCATACATACATCAATACATATATCCATCCATCCACCCAAACATACATATATACATCCACACATCCGTACATACATACACTCGTACATCAGTACATCCATACAACCATACACACATACATCCATACATTCATACATACATCCGTACATACATCCATACATCCGTACATACATCCAACAATACATCCATCAATCCATACATCCATACATACATCAATACATACAACCACCCATTCACGCATCCATACAAATGTACAACCAAACATCCACAAATACGTACATCCATACATTCACGCATCATTTCATCCATACATCCATACATCTATACATCCATGCATACATACATACATACGTCCATACATCCATACATCCATGCATCCATAAAACCATACATACATCCGTATATACATCCATACATACATCCATACATACATCCATTCATCCATC
>NW_016936564.1:0-7133 GCF_001483705.2 Eufriesea mexicana
AACGTAACTCACGCTAACGTGCCGCATCCTCTACTGCTGGCATCCCCGGAGTCAAGCAGAGCAGAAATCTATAGGATCGCAGTGTACATCAGGAAAGCCAAGGCTACGTAAGCCTAACACAACCTAACGTGACGAAACCGCTACTGATGCCCCCACCCCGGCCAGATTCTTGTAGCACATACTATAGCTCAGCGGAGCGCACAAGTCTGCCCGATATTTGCGTACAGCACGAAAGCTGCGGATATCGTAACCAAACTTAGCATAAGCAAACCTAACAGAACGTAACCTGACTCAACATTACGTGCCGAGACCAATATTGCTGGCCTTCCCAGAGCCAAGCTGAAAATATTAAAGCGCTGCACGCGGCAGAGATCCGCCAAACTGCAGACTATGTCACTAAAGTCGTACCTATCCTCTCCCTACCAAGCGTAATGCAACCAAACGTGACCTAATTCAAGCTAATGAGCCGCGTCCTCTACCTCTGCCCTCTCCAGAGCAGAGAATAGAATATGAGAACGGAATAGAGCGCAGAAATCCACCGAAAAGCGGATTATACCACTAAAGTCAAAGCCATCCCAGCCAAACCCAACCACAAATATCATAGCCAAACGCAACCGAACTTAGCCTAACGAGCTTAGACCACTATTGATGTCCTCCCCAGAGCCTAGCAGAATATACTAGAGCACAGCAGTGCGCAGAAGTACGCCGCATTGCAGTGCGAAGCACAAAAGTCAAAGATATCCTACCCATACCTAACCAAACGTATCATAACCGAGCGTAACCGAACTCATCATAACGGACACAATTTCAGGCCTCCTCAGAACAAAGCTGAGAATATGAGATTACTGTAGAGCTTGGAATTCCACCGAGAAGTTGTGCATAGCACTAAAGCCTAAGCCATAATTGCATAACCTAACCAAACATAGCATAACCAGCCGTAACTTATCACAACCTATCGCGCCGAGACCACTATTGGCGGCCTCCCAAGAGACAAGCAGGACATAGTAGAGCACAGGGGAGCGCATAAATGCACCGAAAAGCAGTGTATAGCACATAAGTTTATGCCGTCGTTCCAAGCCTGACAAATCGTAACATAACCAAGCGTAACATTACTGAAATTAACGTGCCGCGGCAACTATTGCTGGCCTCTCCGTACTCTAGCAGAGTGAAGGAGAGCACAGCAAAGCGCAGACTTTCACCAAATCACGGTGCATGACACGGAAGTCAAGGCTATCCAAACCTAACGCAACGTAACGTAGCCCATCCGAACGCATCCTAGCACGACCTAACGTGCCGCGGGCACTACAGCTGGCCTCCCGAAAGTCTAGCAGAATATATCAGAGTGCAGTAGAGCGCAGATATGATACGCATATCTGTGTATAGCACAAGAGTCAAAGCTATTCTATCCTAAACTGATGAAACGTAGCCTTACCGAACGTAAGCTTACTCAACCTTACGTGCCGAGACCACATTTGCTGCCCTCCACAGTGCAAAGGGGATCATATTAGGGTCATGTATAGCGCATAAGTCCACCGAATGGTGGTCGGCGTCATAAGAGTCAAAGCCATCATACCCTAACCTAACCAAACGTAACACATCCAACCGTTATGTATCTCAGCCTAACGTGCCGGGACCACTATTGCTGACCTCCCCAGGAACAAGCAGAACACACTAGAGCGCAGTGGAGCGCAGGAATCCACCGCATAGCATTTTATATACAAAAGACGAAAATATCCCATCCTAACGTAACCAAGTGTTACCGAACCAAACTTAGCCTAGCTCAACCTAACGTGCCGCAGCCACTATTCCTGGCATCCCCGGAGACAAGCAGAGTGTGATAGCGCAAAATAGGGCGCATGAGTCCATAGAATTGCCGTGTGTAGCACAAAAATCATAGCTATCCCATACTGACCCAACCTAACCTAACCAAACTAAGGAGCCGCGACCACTATTGGTAGCCTCCCGAGGGACATGCAGAGAATATTAGGGGAGATTATGGGCGGAAATACACAGAACAGCAGTGTATAGCAGAAAAATCAAAGCTATCCAGACCTCATCCATGCTAACGTAAAATGACCAAACGTAATCCAGCTTAACCTAACATGCCGCGGCCAACCTGTCTGGCCTCCCCAAAGCAAAGCAGTACATATTAGAGCACAGTAGAGCTTAGCAATCCACAGAAAAGGGGTACGCAGCACAAAAGTCAAAGCTACCATATCCTAACCTAACCAATCGTAACACCACAAAACGTAACCAAGCTCAACCTAACCTGCCATCACCACCATTGTTGCCCTCCCCGGAGCCAAGCAGGACATATTAGGGGAGAGTAGAGCGCAGAGATCCATGGAATCACAGTGCATAGCACAAGGGTCGAAGTTACCCTCTCCAATGGTAACCAAACGTAACACATTCAAACGTATCTTAACTGAGCCTAACGTGCCGATACCACTATTGCATGAATCCACAGGGCCAAGCAGAATGTACTAGAGCACAGTGGAACGTAGGAATCTACAGGACAACAGTGCATACCACGTAAGCAAAAGCGATCCAAACCTAACCCAGAATAACGTAAGCTAACCAAACGTAGCCTAATACAACGTAGCGTGCCGAGACCACTAACACTGCACCCCAGAGTCGAGCAGATTACAGTAGGGTCATGTAGATCGTAGAAATCCACTCAGAAGCAGCCTATAGCACAGAAGTCAACTATATCCTATTCCATCCTACCCAAACGTGATACAAGCAGACGCTACATGACATAACCTACCTTGCCGAGATCACCATTGCGGGACTCCCCTGGGACAAGCAGAATATACTAGACCACAGTAGAGCGCAGAAAGCCTCCAGCTAGGACTGCATAGCACAAAAGTCAAAGGTATCCTAACCAAACCTGACCTATACACTCATAACCAAACGAAGACTAACTAAACCCAACGAGCCAAGTGCGCCGTTGCTGGCATCCACATCGCCAAGCAGAACATATTGGAGGGGAGTAGAGCGCAGATGTCCATAGAATGGCAATGTATTGCAGAAGAGTCAAATCTATCCTGACCTAACCCGGAGTATACTAACCTCACCAAGCGCAAACGAACTCAACCCAACGGGAAAGGACCACTATTGCCGGCCTCTCCAGAACCACGCGTAGGATATTAGATCACAGCGGGGCGTGGAAATAGACTACATTGCAGTGTATAGCATAAAAGTCGAAGATATCCTGTCCTAAAATAGGCAGACGCCTCGTACCAAGCGTAACCTAGCATATACTATCGAGCTGACACGGCTACTGCTGCCATCTTCAGGGCCAAGAGGAACATATTATAGGAGAATAGGGTGCAGGAGACCACAGAAACTCTCTGCATAGCACAATAGTCGAAGCTGACCTATCCCAACGTAGCCAAACGTAACAGAACCAAACGTAGCCTTAATCAACCTAACCTTCCAGGTACACTATTGCACTCCCCAGAGCCAAGCCGAATATACTAGAGCGTAGTAGTGTTCAGAAATTCAACGCACTGCAGTGTTTAGCACAAAAGTCAGAGATATCCTAACCTAACTAATCCTAACCTAGTCAACCCAGACGTAACATTACCCTACCTATCGTGCCCGGGGCACACCCTCAGAACAATACAGAATATAATACAGCACACGAGATCGCCGAAACCCTCCGCACTTAAGTGCAAAGCACAAAAGTCAGACATATACTAACCTAATCCGACATAACATAACCTAGACAAACGAAGCCCAACTCAACCTAACGAGCCGAGACCTCCGTAGCTGGCATCCACAGCGCCAAGCGGAGTATACTAGGGACCAGTAAAGGGCAGAAATCCTCCGAAAAGCAGTGTATATCACAGGAGTCAAAGTTATCGCATCCTAGCATAACCAAACGTAGCCTAACCGAACGCAGCCTAGCTCAAACTAACGCGCTGTGGCCTCTATTGCTTGCCTCTCCAGCGCCAAGCAGAGAACGATAGAGCTCAGTAGAGCGCAGAAATTCACCTTGTAGCAGTGTGTAGCACAAAGATCAAAGCTATCTTATCGTAACCCAGCCAAACGTAACGCAACCGAACGTAGCATAAATCATTCTAACGTGCCGAGACCACTATTAATGGCCTCCCCAGAGTCGAGCAGAGTACAGTAGGGCAATGAGGTGCTCAGAAATCCACTAAATAACAGTGTGCAGAAAAAAAGTCAAAGCAATCCTATCCAAACATAGCCAAACGTAACATTAACGGACGCAACGCAGCCCACCCTTGCGTGTCACGAACGCTAATGCTGGCCTCACGAAGGCTAAGCAGAGTATAGCAGAGCAGCGTAAAACGCTCAAATCCTCCGAAGAGCAATGTATATTACAAAAGTCAAATCTATCCTAACCATACTTAATCAAACCGATCCCAACCGAGCATAACATAACTCAACTTTACGTGCCTAAGTCACTATTTATGTACTCCAGAGAGACAAGCGGAAGCTAGTAGAGCAACGGACAGTGCAGATATCGATCGTATAGCAGTGTAGAGCACAAAAGTCAATGCAACCCCAACAAAACGTAACCTAACCTAACCGAGAGTAACGTAACGCAACCTATCGTGCGGTGACCAGAATTGCTGGCCTCCATAGAGCCAAGCAGGACATATTAGAGTAGAGGAGGGCGCCGAAATTCATTGGTCGCAGTTAATAGCAGAAAAGTCAAGGCTATCCAAATCTGATCCAAGCAAACATAGCATAACCAAACGCGGCATAATAGAAGCTAATGTGCCGCGGCCGCTATCTCTGCCCTCTCCAGAGCAAAGCAGAGCACATAAGATCACAGTAGAGGGCGGAAGTCCACCGAAAGCAGTTTATGCCGCAAAAGTCACTATCCTTGCCTAACCCAATCAAGCATGATATAACCGAATGGAACCTAACATAACCAATCGTGCCATGAGCGCAATTGCTGGCACCCCAGATTCAAGCAGACGCTGGTAGAGCAATGCAGTGCACAGATATCGAGCGAATAGCAGTGCATAGCACAAGAGTCCAAGCCATCCTGACCAAACATAACCTGACCTGACCTACCTGATCGTTACCTAACTCAACCTATCGTGCCACGACCGAAGAATGACGGCCTCCCCAGGGACGAATGGAGTATACTATAGCAACGAAGAGCGCAGAAATCCATCGAACAACAGTGTATAGCACAAAAGTCAAAGCTATCACTTCCTAACTTAACCAAATCTAACCAAAGCAATGATGATATGACTCGACCTATCGTACCGCTATCACTGTTGCTGGCTTCCCCAGGGCCATGCAGTACAAATTAGAGGAGAGTGGGGCGCAGGCATCCATAGAGTCGCAGTGTAAAGCAGAAAAGTCAAAACTATCCAAACCTTACCCACGCTAACGAAGACTAACCAAACGAAACCCAACTCGAACTAACAATCCGCGGCCACTATTTCTGGCCGCCCCTTAGCAAAGCTGAGCAAACTAGAGCACTGCAGACCGGTGAAGTCCACCGAAACCGGTATGTGGTACAAAAATCAATGGAACACTATCCTAACCGAACAAATCTTAACAATACCAAACGTAATGGTACTGAACCGAACGTGCCCCCAACACCATTGCTTGCCTCCCCAGAACCAAGCAGAGCATATTGGAGGAGAGTAGGGAGCAGAAGTCCATATAATCGCTTTTTACAGCAGAAAGGTCAAAGATATCCGAACCTAACCCAAACAAACGTGACCTTATCTAACGTAGCAAAACTCAACGTAGCGTGCCGCGACCACTATTTCTGGCCTCTCCAGGTTCTAGCAGAGTAGAGTAGCACACAGTGGAAGGCAGGAATCCACCGAGTAACTGAGTATAGCATGAAACTCGAAGGTACCCTAGCCAAAATTAGCCTAACCAAACCTAAGCAAACGTAACCTAACTCAAGCTATGGAGGCACGACCGCCATTGCCGACATCTCCAGAGACAAGTAGAGCATAGTAGAGCACAGCAGATCGCGGAAATCCGCCCAATAACAGTGTATACTACGAAAGCCAAATCTATTCGAACATAGCCAAACCAACACAACGTAATCAAACGAAACCCAACGTATTCTAACGGGCCGAGACCACTGTTACTGTCCACCCCGGATCCAAGCAAATGGTAGCTGACTCAACCAAACGTGCCACGTCCGCAGTTGCTGCCCACTCAGAGACCAGCATATGCAAGTACAGCAATGCAGAGCGCAGATATCGAACGAATAGCAGTGTATAGCACAAGAGTCAAAGCCATCCTGACCAAACGTAACCTAACCTAACCGAACCAAACGTAACCTACCACAACCAAACCCGCCGCAGCCGCTATTGATGGCCTCCCCAAATTCAAGCAGATGATAGTAGAGCAATGGAGTGCACAGGTATCGACCGAACAGCAGTGTACAGCACAATAGTCAAAGCTATCCTAACGAAACGTATCCTAACCTAGCAGAGACAAGCGTAAATTAACTCGACCTAACGTGCTGCGACCACCACTGCTGGTCTCCCCACAGCCATGGAGAACATATCAGAGGAGAGCATTACGCTGAAATCCATAGAATCGCAATGTATAGCAAAAAAATCGAAGCTATCCAGACCTTACCAATGCCTACATAAGCTAACCAAACGTAACCTAGTTCCACCTAACACGCCGCGGCCTGCACATCTGGCCTCCCTATGGCCGAACAGGACATATTATAGGAGAGTAGGGACGAGAAATTCGTCGAGTCCATGTGTGCGGCAGAGAAGTTATAGATATCCTACACTAACCAGACCTAACCTAACCTAGCGAAACGTGTGGTAACTAAACGCAACGTGCCGCGACCGCTATTATTGGCTTCCGAAGAGGCAAGCAGAATATGACAGAGTACAGTGGAGCACAGAAGTCCATAGGATATCAGTGTCGAATACATATGTCAAAGCAATCCTAAAAAACCCAACCAAGCCAAACCTCTCCAATCGTAACCAATCCAAATCTAATGTGCCGCGACTAGTATTGTTGGCCTCCACGGAGCCAAGCAGAACATAATAGAGGAGACTAGAGCGCAGAAATCCATAGAATCGGAGTGTACTGCAGAAAGGTCACAGATATCCAAGCCCAACCCAAAATAACTTGACCTAACCTAACGTAGCCAA
>NW_016936565.1:0-390 GCF_001483705.2 Eufriesea mexicana
ACAATTAATGGGGAAATATTCTATTGGCGTGCTATAGACTTTCCAATGATATTGAATCTGGCTGGAAAGTTAACTTTTATTGTCATTTTCCACTAATATCGTGGTGAGTTAACTTTCTTGCATAAATAAGGGAGAAAGACTCTTGCGTAAACAAGGAGGAAGGATTCTATTGGCGTGCTATAGCCTTTGCAATGCTATAGAATCTGGCTTGAGTTCTGGAGTGCTATAGCCTTTGCAATGCTATAGAATCTGGCTTGAAAGTTCAGTTTTACTAACAGTTTCTGCTAATATCGTGGTGAGTTAGCTTCCTCGCACAATTAGGGAGGAAAGATTCTATTGGCGTGCAATAGGCATAGCAATGCTATAGAATCTTCCTGGAACATACAATTT
>NW_016936566.1:0-7503 GCF_001483705.2 Eufriesea mexicana
GGCTACGCAGTGCAATATTCAATGGGCTAATATTTTCGCTGACCATTTAATTTCTACAGCAATTCTAGAATGTGCAATGGGTAGTCAAATTTCGCTACAAACATTGATAATTGTCAGTAAATTAACGAGCGGAGACATCTACATAATACTATAGCAATTGAATTAATCTGTTCACTGAAGTTTTAGCCTCCACAGCAGTTCTAGAGCGACCAAGGGTTCAATCAGTTATACCTGGATATACGATCATTCGAAAATACACCACTAAGTGTGGACGTTAACAGTGCCATGGCCATTGCACTAACCATTCCTCTCATCACGCACTTTATATTGCAATTCCACAATTATCGATGTTTAGATCAATTTTAGGTAGAGGCATTGGCAATTGAAAATACAGTACTGAGCATATCCATCTACGGATAACAATTGTCACTTGATTAGACCATTCACTGGTCACCTAACGTTTACAGCAATACTTGACACGTCGTCACAATTCTGCAGTCATTCTGCAGTTGCTGAAGGAACAAAACAGTCAGCGAACAGATTAGTGCAATGGCTACAGTATTGCCCAGAAGGTTACACGCTGTACTGCATTGTCATTTGTCGATACACTACAGATATATGATGTATTCGTTGATCACTCAAAAGTTTCTATGGAGTATAAATCATCAGTGAAACGAATAATCCGACGACAACTGCGCTCTGTTGGTGGAAGTACTACGTACTCTACTATCAATTGTAAGTACCTCTAGCCGTATCTGACCTATACAATGATTATTCTAGGATTTCTGTAGAATATAAGTCTGCAGTGGAAGGATTAACCAAACGCCCACATTACTGCGATGATGGCTGTACTATGCACCGTGTTGTCAATTGTTAATATTTCGAGAGATAGTGGACCTGTACTTTGTCATTCTAGGATTGTAGCAGTATCTAAATCATCGCCGAAAAAATTAATACAGCGGCTGTAGTGCTTTACTGGTGGATGTACTATGTACCGTACTGTCAGTTGGAAATATATCAAGACATAACGGTAATATACATTGATTATTCCAGAATTGCTTTGTAATTTACGTCATCAGTGAACAAAGCTGTCCAAGGTCTGCATTGCTGTGATGATGGCTGTGTTCGGTACTGTGATGTCATTTTTTAATACCTCGAGCGATGATTGTCTGCATTTCTCGTTCTAGTAGTGGTGTAGGATATGCACCATCTGTTAACAGATTAATCCAACGGCTGCAGTGCTATAATGGTGGATGTAATAAGTACAGTACCGTCGATTGGAAATATCTCTAGCCATAACCGTAACATAAATTGGTTGCACCAGAATAGCTTTCGAGTACACATCATCTTTGCAAAAAGTAGCCCATCGGCTACAGTATTGTGATGATGGCAGTACTCAGTACTGTATTGTCTTTAGCTAATATCTCGACGGACAATGGATCTGTCCTTTGTCATTCTGGAATTTCTATAAGACCTAAATCGCCATTGAATATATTAATACAGCGGTTTCAGCAATATATTTGTGTATGCAATAAGTACGGTACTGTTAGTTGGAAATATCTCAAGCCATATAATTACCGTACATTGATTATACCAGAATTGCGTTGGAATTAGCATCATCAGTGAGCAATGCATTCCAACGGCTACAACTATGTAGTGATGGCTGTTCTCAGTGCCGTGATGTCAATTGTTAGTATCTCGAGGGATAATGGATACGTCTTTTGTCATTCTTGAGTAGCTATGAGATCTAAGTCATCATTAAACACATTAATACATGGGCTGCATCGCACTGTTAGTGGATGTGATATTTACGGTAATGTGAATTGCAAATATCGCTAGCCATAACCTTGATATACATAGGTCACTCTACAATTAGTTTTTAATACACATCTACCGTGTACAATGTAGACCAACGTCTACATGACTGCGATGACCGCTGTACTCAGTAGTGTGATGTCAATTGCTAATATCTCGAGAGATGATGATCAGCCTTTTACCATTCTAGAATTGCTAAGAAATCGAAATTATCATTGAGTATATTAATATATAGGCTGCTGTGCTCTGTTGGTGGATGTACTAAGTACCGTGCTCTCAGTGGGTAATATCGGAAGACATGACCGTACTATATATTGATTGTCCTAGAATTCCTCTGGAACTGACATTATCAGTGAACATAGTTATTCGACCGTTACAATACTGTGATGATGGCTGTACTGAATAATGTGTCGTCAATTATTAACATCTGGAGGGTTAGTGGACATGCACTTCTCGTTTTAGGATTGCTGTGGAATATAAAACTTCAGTAACCAGTTTAATTGGACAGGAACAGTGCTCTGCTGGTCGATGTAATAATTAACGTACTGTAAATTGTAAACATAACTGCCCATAACCGTGGTATACATATTTTGTTTCAGAATTTCATAGGAATTTGCATATCAGTGAGCAAAGTAGTCCAACGTCTACATTACTGTGATGATGGCTGCAATCAGTACTTTGCAGTAATTTGTATATATCTCGAGAGAAATTGGTCCTGTATTTTGCTGATCCGGAATTGTTATAGGATATGTATCATCACTGAACAGTTTAATCCAGCGGCCACTGTGCTATATAGGTAGATGTAATATGTACCGAACTTACAATTTGAAATATCACATGCCGTAACCGTACTAATCATGGATTATTCCAGAATGGTTTGGAAACTATGTCAACAGCGGACAAAGTATTCCAGCGGTTACGGTACTGTTGAGAAAGCTGTACGCACTTCTATGTTGTCAATTGTTAATATCCCGATGGATAATGTGTCTATCTTTTGTCATACAAGAATTGCCATAAGATATAACTTGGAAACTATGTCAACAGCGGACAAAGTATTCCAGCGGTTACGGTACAGTTGAGAAGGCTGTACGCACTTCTATGTTGTCGATTGTTAATATCCCGATGGATAATGTGTCTATCTTTTGTCATACAAGAATTGCCATAAGATATAAATCATCATTGAGCAGATCAATACAGCGGCACTGCTTTTGAATATACTAAGTGCCGTACTGTCACATGTAAGTGTTTCTAACCATAACCGTACTTTGAGCTGCTTATCATAGAATTGCTATGGAATTCACGTTATCAGTGGACAACGTCATAAACCCGCTACCATACTGTTATGATTGCTGTAATCAGTTCTGTGTTGTCAATTGTTAATATTTCGATTGTAATTAGATATTTGTATTGCCATTCCTCGATTGTTGCAGGCTATAAATCGTCATTGAACTTATTAATACAAGCGCTACATTGATGTATTGGTGCATGTAGTACGTACCGTGCTGTCAGATGGACGTAACTCAGGCCATAACCGTAATATACACTGACTATTCCAGAAATGCTTTGGAATTTGTGTCATCAGTGAACAAAGATGTCTAACAGATACGCTACTGGGATCATGGCTCTACTCATTGCGGTCTTGTCGCTTCCTAATATCTTACGGGATAATGTTTCTATCCCTTGCATTCTAGAGTAGCTATATAATATACATCATCCTTGAATAGTTTAATTCAGAGTCATTAGCGTTCTCTCGGAATATGTACTAATTACCGCACAGTGAATTCTTAAGGTCACTAGTCAAACCGTAGTATATATATCTTATTCCATAATTACTTAAGAATTTTCATCCTTAGTGTACAAGGTAGTCCGATGTTTACATTACTGTGATGACGAATTTAATCAGTACTGTGTTGCCAATTGTCATTATCTGGTGGTTTAATGGATCTGTATATTGTCATTCTAGGATTTCAGTAGAATTTAATCATCATTGGACAGATTAATACACCTGCTGCAGTGCTCTGCTGCTGGATGTACTAAATACCGTACACCCAATTAGAAATATCTCATGTCATAAACGTAATATATATTAATTATTCCAGAATTGCGTTGTAATTTACATCATCAGCGACCAATTATTCCAACGGCTACATTAGCGTGATGAATGTTGTTCACAGTACTGTGTCCTCATTGATGATTTCTCGAGGTGTGATGGACCTTCGCTTCCGATTTTACAATTTCTGTAGGATACACATGTTCGGAGAGCTATTTAAACTCACGGCAACAGTGCTCTGTTGGAAGATCTACTAAATGCCATGCCATCATTTCTAAATATCACTTTCAATAATCGCACTATGCACAGGCTGTTCCAGAGTCACTTTCGAACTCATATCATCAGCGAACGAAGTATTCCAACTGCAACATTACTGTTATAATTAGTGTACTTATTGCTGTGTTGTCATTTTTAATATCTTGAGGGACGGTGGATATGCTTTTTGTCATTCTAGAGCGGCTATGGGACCGAAACCAACATTGAACAGACTAGTAGGGCAACTGCAGTCCTCTGCGAGGTGATATACTATATACCGTGCAGTCTGTTGGAAATATCACTAGCCATAACCGTAATATACAATGATTATACCAGGATTGCTGCAGAATTTACACCTTGAGTGAACGAAGCAGTCCAACGTCTACAGTGTTGTGATGATGCCTATACTCCGCAATATGTTGACAACTGCTAATGTCACCAGGGATAATGGATCTGCCAATTTTCACACTGGAATATTTATAAAATCTCAGTTATCAATGATCAGATTAACACAGCGACAGCAGTGCTTTGTTTGTGGATTTATGTGGATTTAGTATATTCTACTATACACTTCTATACGGTAGATCTCTGCGCACAACTGGGCCCTAATATGTTCTGCTTGGCTCTGAGGAGGGCAGCAATATCGGTCTCGGCACGCCAGGTGGAGTTGTGTTGCGTTTGGTTACGTTACGTTTGGTTAGGTTAGGACAGAATAGCTCAGACTTTTGTGCGATGCGCTGTAATTTGGTGGCTTTTTGCTCTCTGCTGTGCTCTAGCATATTCTGCTTGTCTCTGGGGAAGCCAGTAATAGTGGACTCGGCTCGTTATGTTATGTCATGTTACGTTTGGTTGTATTACCTTTGCAGAGGTTAGGATAGGATAAAGTTGACTTTCGTGCTCTACAATGCTATTCGGAGGATTTCTACGCTCCACATTGCGCTGCTATACCCCGCTCGACTGTGGGAAGGCCAGTAATAGTGGTCTCGACACTTTAGGAATCTTTAGGCTACGTTTGGTTGGGTTATGTTAGTCTGTGTTATGTTTGGATAGCTCTTTCTTGCCATGGTATACACTGCTTTTCGGTGGATTTCAGAGCTCCACTCTGTTCACGTATGTTCTCGTTGGCTCTGGGGAAGGCAGCAATTGTGGTCTATGTACGTTAGGATGAATCAGATTAAGTTGGGTTACGCCACGATTGGTCAGGTTAGGCAGTACAGATTTGACTTTTGACCTACACACTGCATTACGGTTGATTTCTGCGATCTACTGTGCTCTCATATGTTCTGATTTGCTTTGGGGAGGCCAGCAACAGATGCGTCAGAACGCTAGGTTGTGTTAGGTTGTGTTTGGCTTGGCTAGGTCAGGTTAGGTTAGGATAGCTTCGAATTTCGTGATATACACTGCTATTCGGTCGTTACCTGCGCTCTGCTTTGCTCTACTAGCTTCTGCCCGTCTCTGGGGAGGCGAGGAATTGAAGCAGTAGCACGTTTGGTCGAGTTGGGTACGTATAGCTTCGTTAGGTTACGTTTAGTTTGGTTGGGATGGCTTTGACGTTTGCGCTATACGCTGATATTCGGTGGGCTTCCGCGCTCTACTGTGTTCAAGCATTTCTGCTTTAATATGGGGACGCCAGCTGTAGTGGTCTCGGCATGTTAGGCTGAGTTGGGTTGCATTCGGTTATGTTACGTTTGTTTATTTTATGATAGTGTATCTTAGACGTTTGCGCTGTACTCAGCTCTTCGGCGGACCTCTGCGCACTATATTGATCTACTATACCATGCTCGACTCTCGGGAGGGCAGCATTAGTGGTGGCGGCTCGTTAGGTTGTGGTAGAGTGCGTTGGGGTACGTTAGGTTACGCTGCGTTATGTTATGATAGCTTTGACTTCCCTAATATATGCTGCTATCAGGTGTATTTCTGCGCTCTACTGTGCTCCAATATGCCCTGCTTGACTCTGAGGTGGCCAGCAATTGTGGTCTCGGCACGTTAGGCTGATTTAGGCTACGTTTGGTTAGGCTATGTTAGTTTAGGTTAGCTTCGCATATCTTTGACTATCGTGCTGTACACTGCAATGCGGTAGACCACTGCACTCTACTGTGATTTAATATTCTCTGCTTTGCTCTGCGGAGTCCAGAAACAGCGGCCGTGGCGCGTTAAACTGAGTTGTAATAAGCTTGGTTATGTTACGCCTGGATAGGTTAGAAAAGGATTACTTTGACTTTTGTGCTATAAGCGGCTATTCTGTGGTTTTCCGCGATCTTCGTTGCCCTACTATACCATACACTGCGCTGGGGAGGCAAGCAATGGCGGTCGCGTCACGGTAGGCTTACTTTGGTTGCGTTTCGTTAGGTTAGGCTAGCTTGCGTTTGGTCTGGATTGCTTTGGCTTTTGTGCTATCCACTGTTATTCGGTGAATTACTGCGATCCGCTGGGCTCTAATACGTTCTGCTTGGCTCTGGGAAGGCCAGAAATAGAGGTCTCGGCTGGTTAGGTTTAGTTATTCGACGTTTGGTTGGATTAGGCTATGTCAGTTTAGGTTGGGATATCTTTGACTTTGGCGCTATACACCGCTATTGCGTGGATCTCTACGCTCTACATTGCCCAACTCTACTCTGTTCGACTCCGTGGATGCCAGCAATAGTGGTCTTGGCGCGTTAGGTTGAAATATATAACGGTGATCTCCGTTACGTTTGGTTATGTTAGGAAAGTACTGCTTTGACTCTTTGCTATACACCGATTTTCCGTGGAACTGTGCCCTCTACCGTGCTCTAGTATATTCTGCTTGGCCCTGGGAAGCCCACCAATAGTGGTCTCGGCGCGTTATGTTGTGTTATGTTACGTTCGTCTAGGTCAGGTTGGTATAAGTTTGGTTCGGATAGCTTTTACTTTTGTGCTGTGCACTGCTGCTCGGTGGATTTCTACGCTCTACTGTTCTCTGGTATGCTATGCTTGGATCTGGGAGGGCAGCAACAGTGGTCTCAGCACGTTAGGCTCAGTTAGAGTCCGTTTGGGCGTGTTACGTTTGGTTATGTTAGGACATGGTAGCACTGACTTTTGTGCTATACACAGCTATTCGGTGGATTTCTGCGCTCTATATTGCTCTAATATGCTCTGCTTGGCTCTGTGGAGGCCAGCGATAGGGGTCTCGGTACGTTAGGTTTAGTTGTTCTACGTTTAGTTCGGTCAGGTTATTTGTGGTTAGATTAGAATGTTTACGACCTTTGTGCAATACCTTGCTATTTGGCGGCTCTCTGTGTTCGACTTGGCTCTACCGTACACTGATCTTCAATGGAGTGGCCAATAACAGGCGTCGCCGTGTAACGTTAGGATTAGTTATGCTACGTTTTGTTAGGATAAGTTAGGTGTGGTTGGGTTAGTATATC